>NW_020867066.1:720775-823910 GCF_003369695.1 Bos indicus x Bos taurus | reverse complement strand
AAATTGCTTACTGCTACTGCTAAGTCACTTCAGTCGTGTCTGACTCTGTGCGACCCCCATAGACGGCAGCCCATCAGGGCATCACCATCCCTGGGATTCTCCAGGCAAGAACACTGGAGTGGGTTGCCATGTCCTTCTCCAATGCATGAAAGTGAAAATTGAAAGTGAAGTTGCCCAGTGGTATCTGACTCTTAGCGACCCCATGAACTGCAGCCTACCAGGCTCCTCCATCCATGGGATTTTCCAGGCAAGAGTACTGGAGTGGGATGCCATTGCTTCTCCGTGAAAACTGCTTATTTGCAGATATTTTTCCTCATTATCAAGGTTGTCTTTGCATCTCATTTATGCAACATATATACACTGGGCATATTTTTGTTGTTCAGTTGCTAATCATGTCTGACTCATTTTCAACCCCATGGACTGTAGCCTATCAAGCTCCTCTTCCATGTGGTTCCTAGGCAAAATACTAGAGTGAGTTGCCATTTCCTTCTCCAGGGGGTCTACCTGACCCAGCGATTGAACCTGCATCCTCCATTGGCAGGCAGGTTCTTATCACTGAGCCACCAGGGAAGCCACACCTGGAATATTACTCAACCAAAAAAGAAACAAAATTGGGGTCATTTGTAGACATGGATGGACCTAGAGTCTGTCATACAGAGTGAAAGTAAGTCAGAAAGAGAGAAACAAAAATGCATAATTAACACATATATGTGGAATCTAGAAAAATGGTGGTACATATAGATGCTATTTGCAACAGTAGGAATAGAGACCAGTGAGTTATTTCTGGTCTGACCCAAAGTGCTATGAAATCTACACGAAGCCTCACTTTCCCACAGGTGGGGGGAGGTGGTGCTTGTTCAACCTCTTCTTATGACCCTCATGTAGTTCTCTGAAGAAAAGTAAACGATGGTGAATGTGACCCTCCCATGGTATTTCCCCATGTCTAGCCCTTTAGCAGCTTCTTCACTGATGATTTTGAGAACTGAAAGTCATGATTCAAATCTTTAAGAGGGAGACAAACACAGGGCCTTGTGAGCTGGGAAACACTTTTCAGCATAAAATACGTTTCTTGAATCAAAGTACTTTTTAAATATTTGTGTAAATTCTCTTTATATATATTAAATTTAATAATTTTTAGATATAAAAATGTTAGAGGTAAAGAATAGATGGTGACTCTCGTTAAGGGGGTAAGTTAGAAATTAGGATTGATATATCTACACTACCATGTGTAAAACAAATAGCTAGTGGGAAGTTGTTTTTGTATAGCTCAAGGAGCTCAGCTTGGTGATCTGTGGTGACCTAGAGGGGTGGAAATGGTGGTGGGGAGGGAGGTACAAGACAGAGGGGATATTTGTATACATGTAGCTGATTCTCTTCCTTGTACAGCAGAAACTAACACAAACATTGTAAGACAGTTATACACCAATTAAATTTTTTTAAATTTTATTTTATTTTTAAACTTTACATAATTGTATTAGTTTTGCCAAATATCAAAATGAATCCACCACAGGTATACATGTGTTCCCCATCCTGAACCCTCCTCCCTCCTCCCTCCCCATACCATCCCTCTGGGTCGTCCCAGTGCACTAGCCCCAAGCATCCAGTATCCTGCATCGAACCTGGACTGGCAACTCGTTTCATACATGATATTTACATGTTTCAATGCCATTCTCCCAAATCTTCCCACCCTCTCCCTCTCCCACAGAGTCCATAAGACTGTTCTATACATCTGTGTCTCTTTTGCTGTCTCGTACACAGGGTTATTGTTACCATCTTTCTAAATTCCATATATACGCATTAGTATACTGTATTGGTGTTTTTCTTTCTGGCTTACTTCACTCTGTATAATAGGCTCCAGTTTCATCCACCTCATTAGAACTGATTCAAATGTGTTCTTTTAATGGCGAGTAATACTCCATTGTGTATATGTACCACGGCTTTCTTATCCATTCGTCTGCTGATGGACATCTAGGTTGCTTCCATGTCCTGGCTATTATAAACAGTGCTGCGATGAACACTGGGGTACACGTGTCTCTTTCCCTTCTGGTTTCCTCAGTGTGTATGCCCAGCAGTGGGATTGCTGGAGCATAAGGCAGTTCTATTTCCAGTTTTTTTAAGGAATCTCCCACACTGTTCTCCATAGTGGCTGTACTAGTTTGCATTCCCACCAACAGTGTAAGAGGGTTCCCTTTTCTCCACACCCCTCTCCAGCATTTATTACTTGTAGATTTTGGATCGCAGCCATTCTGACTGGTGTGACATGGTACCTCATAGTGGTTTTTGATTTGCCTTTCTCTGATAATGAGTAATGTTGAGCATCTTTTCATGTGTTTGTTAGCCATCTGTATGTCTTCTTTGGAGAAATGTCTATTTAGTTTCTTTGGCCCATTTTTTGATTAGGTCATTTATTTTTCTGGAGTTTGAGCTGTAGGAGTTGCTTGCATATTTTTGAGATTAGTTGTTTGTCAGTTGCTTCATTTGCTATTATTTTCTCCCATTCTGAAGGCTGTCTTTTCACCTTGCTAATAGTTTCCTTTGATGTGCAGAAGCTTTTAAGGTTAATAGGTCCCATTTGTTTATTTTTGCTTTTATTTCCAATATTCTGGGAGGTGGGTCATAGAGGATCCTGCTGTGATGTATGTCAGAGAGTGTTTTGCCTATGTTGTCCTCTAGGAGTTTTATAGTTTCTGGTCTTACGTTTAGATCTTTAATCCATTTTGAGTTTATTTTTGTGTATGGTGTTAGAAAGTGTTCTAGTTTTCATTCTTTTACAAGTGGTTGACCAGATTTTCCAGCACCACTTGGTAAAGAGATTGCCTTTATTCCATTGTATGTTCTTGCCTCCTTTGTCAAAGATAAGGTGTCCATATGTGTGTGGATTTATCTCTGGGCTTCTATTTTGTTCCATTGATCTATATTTCTGTCTTTGTGCCAGTACCATACTGTCTTGATAACTGTGGCTTTGTAGTAGAGCCTGAAGTCAGGTAGGTTGATTCCTCCAGTTCCATTCTTCTTTCTCAAGATCGCTTGGCTATTTGAGGTTTTTTGTATTTCCATACAAATTGTGAAATTATTTGTTCTAGCTCTGTGAAGAATACTGTTGGTAGCTTTTTTTTTTTTTAATTTAAATATTCCCACAGGAAATGTTTGTACAAGCTTTCTACAAAAAGTGATTTATATGAAAATCCACTCATTGAAATTTCATATTTATTTTATTGATCACTTGCTAAGAAACTTAAACCCATTAGCTGTTTACCTTCTGAATTGGTGGATTATGTGGACTTAAAAAGGAGGAAGGGATTCTGTTACATATTCATATATGATGGTAGGCAGCAAATGCCTGTTGATGGAATTCAGGGATTTGAACAGCTTTCAGAATTTAAATAATACTGATGTGTCATCTGAATGGAAAAAAGTACTTGATGGACTATTTTTTATATTTACTCTATTTACCCACTCTACCATTGTGAGCAGAAGAAATGTTTGGAGGGCTGTTTTGATTCATAGCTGTATGATGCATAGTAGTGATCGTTTATGTCATTGAAAAGACATATATTTAAATGTTGAGCATGTTTTCATGTGGTATGTCTTCTTTGGAGAAATGTCTATTTAGTTCTTGGGCCCATTTTTTGATTGGGTCATTTATTTTTCTGGAGTCGAGCTGTAGGAGTTGCTTGTATATTTTTGAGATTAGTTGTTTGTCAGTTGCTTCATTTGCTATTATTTTCTCCCATTCTGAAGGCTGCCTTTTCACCTTGCTAATAGTTTCCTTTGATGTGCAGAAGCTTTTAAGGTTAATTAGGTCCCATTTGTTTATTTTTGCTTTTATTTCCAATATTCTGGGAGGTGGGTCATAGAGGATCCTGCTGTGATGTATGTCAGAGAGTGTTTTGCCTATGTTCTCCTCTAGGAGTTTTATAATTTCTGGTCTTACGTTTAGATCTTTAATCCATTTTGAGTTTATTTTTGTGTATGGTGTTAGAAAGTGTTCTAGTTTCATTCTTTTACAAGTGGTTGACCAGATTTCCCAGCACCACTTGTTAAAAAGATTGTCTTTAATCCATTGTATATTCTTGCCTCCTTTGTCAAAGATAAGGTGTCCATATGTGCATGGATTTATCTCTGGGCTTTCTATTACTCATTATCAGAGAAAGGCAAATCAAAACCACTATGAGGTACCATTTCACACCAGTCAGAATGGCTGCGATCCAAAAATCTACAAGTAATAAATGCTGGAGAGGGTGTGGAGAAAAGGGAACCCTCTTACACTGTTGGTGGGAATGCAAACTAGTACAGCCACTATGGAGAGCAGTGTGGAGATTCCTTAAAAAACTGGAAATAGAACTGCCTTATGCTCCAGCAATCCCACTGCTGGGCATACACACTGAGGAAACCAGAAGGGAAAGAGACACGTGTACCCCAGTGTTCATCGCAGCACTGTTTATAATAGCCAGGACATGGAAGCAACCTAGATGTCCATCAGCAGACGAATGGATAAGAAAGCCGTGGTACATATACACAATGGAGTATTACTCAGCCATTAAAAAGAACACATTTGAATCAGTTCTAATGAGGTGGATGAAACTGGAGCCTATTATACAGAGTGAAGTAAGCCAGAAAGAAAAACACCAATACAGTATACTAATGCGTATATATGGAATTTAGAAAGATGGTAACAATAACCCTGTGTACGAGACAGCAAAAGAGACACAGATGTATAGATCAGTCTTATGGACTCTGTGGGAGAGGGAGAGGGTGGGAAGATTTGGGAGAATGGCATTGAAACATGTAAAATATCATGTATGAAACGAGTTGCCAGTCCAGGTTCGATGCAGGATACTGGATGCTTGGGGCTAGTGCACTGGGACGACCCAGAGGGATGGTATGGGGAGGGAGGAGGGAGGAGGGTTCAGGATGGGGAACGCATGTATACCTGTGGTGGATTCATTTTGATATTTAGCAAAACTAATACAATTTTGTAAAGTTTAAAAATAAAATAAAAAAAAGAAAAGACATACATTTAAATGATGATATTTATTTGCAAATGCTTTGTGTTTCTATAAATCTCTTAGTGAGAGATTAGTTGCTAACTTAATTACCTCATGTCAAAATCTAATTTGTAGTTCCTTCCAATTCAGTTGTTTAAGGGTTGGTCCACTTACAACTTACCATGATCTTTTTGTACTCTTTAAAGTTACTTGGGCATAGAAGTAGCTACTTTATTATTTATTTTTAAAAGTTTTACTAATTTTCATTACAGTATAGTGGTAGCATAACCATGTTGTGTTACTTTCTGCTGTTCAGGAAAGTGAACTAGTTATATCCTCCCATTTTTTGATTTCTTTCCCATTTCGGTCACCACAGAGCACTGAATAGATTTCTCTGTGCTATACAGTAGGTTCTCAAGTAGCAACTTTACATGAAAGTAAATAGACACTTACTTGTAATTAGATGTTTACAAGGAAATGCTAAGTCTTTTCTCTTGTTTCCTGTTAATTCATGTGTTGGCTCCAAAGCATACCAGAGTTTTAGATTATGGGACATACTGTAAGTAGTGATATTTGAAATGAGGGAAAGGAAGATCAACTACTTTTTATCAGTTTAGTTCAGTCTCTCAGTTGTGTCCGATTCTTTGGGACCCAATGGACTGTAGCATGTCAGGCCTTCCAACATCAGGCCCTTCAGCATCACCAACTCCTGGAGTTTACTCAAACTCATGTCCATTGAGTCGGTGATGGCATCCAACCATCTCAGCCTCTGTCATCCCCTTCTCCTCCCACCTTCAATCTTTCCCAACATCAGGGTCTTTTCAAATGAGTCAGCTCTTCACATCAGGTGGCCAAAGCATTGGAGCTTCAGCTTCAGCATCAGTCCTTCAAATGAATATTCAGGACTGATATCCTTCAGGATGGACTGGTTGGATCTCCTTGCAGTCCAAGGGACTCTCAAGAGTCTTCTCCAACATCACAGTTCAAAA
Organism: Bos indicus x Bos taurus; assembly: GCF_003369695.1. Taxonomy (NCBI): domain Eukaryota; kingdom Metazoa; phylum Chordata; class Mammalia; order Artiodactyla; family Bovidae; genus Bos; species Bos indicus x Bos taurus. Next base: position 817,933 of record NW_020867066.1, on the reverse strand, counting down.
GCATCGAGTCTTTGGTGCTAGCTTTCCTATGGTCCAACTCTCACATCCATACATGACCACTGGGGAAACCATAGCCTTAATTAGATGGACCTTTGTTGGCCGAGTAATGTCTCTGCTTTTCAATATGCTGTCTGGATTTGTCATTACTTTTCTTTCAAGGAATATGTGTCTTTTTATTTTGTGGCTGCAGTCACCATCTGCAGTGATTTTGGAGGCCCCCAATAAATAAAGTCTGCCACTATTTCCACTGTTTCCCCATCTATTTGCCATGAAGTGATGGGACCGGATGCCATGATCTTAGTTTTCTTAATGTTGAGCTTTAAGCCAACTTTTTCACTCTCCTCTTTCACTTTCATCAGAGAGGCTCTAGTTCTTCACTTTCTGCCATAAGGATGGTGTCATCTGCATATCTGAGGTTATTGCTATTTCTCCTGGCAATCTTGATTCCAGCTTATGCTTCATCCAGCCCAGCATTTCTCATGATGTACTCTGCATATATGTTAAATAAGCAAGGTGACAATATACAGCCTTGATGTACTCCTTTTCCTATTTGGAACCAGTCTGTTGTTCCATGCCCAGTTTTAACTGTTGCTTCCTGAGCTGCATACAGATTTCTCAGGAGGCAGGTCAGGTGGTCTTTTATTCCTATCTCTTTCAGAATTTTCTAAAGTTTATTGTGATCCATAGAGTCAAAAGCCTTGGCATAGTCAATAAAGCAGAAATAGATGTTTTTCTGGAACTCTCTTGCTTTTTCAATGATTCCGCAGGGTTGGCAATTTGATCTCTGCTTTCTCTGCCTTTTCCAAAACCAGTTTGAACATCTGGAAGTTTATGGTTCATGTATTGCTGAAGCCTGGCTTGGAGAATTTTGAGCATAACTTTACAAGCATGTGAGATGAGTGTAATTGTGTGGTAGTTTGAGCATTCTTTGGCATTGCCTTTCTTAGGGACTGGAATTAAAACTGACCTTTTCCAGTCCTGTGGCCACTGCCGAGATTTCCAAATTTTCTGGCATATTGAGTGCAGCACTTTCACAGCATCATCTTTTAGGATTTGAAATAACTCAACTTGAATTAATTATCTTTTTTCTCCTGAGTTTTTATTAGAACTTTTAATTGGATTAGGAAAACCTAGTATGCGCCTGCAGTTTACACGATTTCCACCCTCCTCTATGTTGTTTCTCTTTCATGAGAAGAAAATAGTGTTTTTTATATTGTTCTTTATATTTTGTGAAAGCATTGAGCTCTTACACAATCCACTGTATATGTGTAGTTACATATATATATATATAAATTTATTGATTCTATATTCTATATATGTAAATTTATGTATAAATTTTACTTATAGAATAAAATACACAGTATCTTTATAAACTGCCTACCATGCTTTAGCGTCATTGAGTATAAGGCAGAGATCTTGTGCTGAGTGATGTTTCTTTATTTCAGGGTTAATTGTATCTACCATCCTTTTTGGCATCACAAGATCTCTGTTGATATTCTATGTCCTTGTTAATTCTTCACAAACTTTGCACAACAAAATGTTGGAGTCCATTTTCAGAGCTCCGGTATTGTTCTTCAATAGAAATCCTATAGGTAAGTCAGACACCAAGTTTTTCTATGTCTTAACACTTTTAATGCCTAATTATGTTTGATAGTTGAAAATGGAAGAGATGCTAGGACAAAAATCACTGTGCATGTTGATTAGTTTTATATAAAAAGTTTCATAGCTATTTTTTCCTACCAGAGGAAATCTGAATATAGGAGTGTATGACCTTTTCTTGCAATTTATGTGTATCTGTAACTGAATCAGAAATTGTCCTCAGACTAACAGTGCTTTATTTTATAGTAAGCAGGCAAAGAAAAAGCTACTAGAAAGAATGAAACAAAGAATCAAGACTTTTCTCCAAAGCAACATTTTAAAAAGCTGTAGTTATAATCATCCATTCCTTTTTAAAATAGAAAGACCTTTAAGTTCTTAAGCTAGGGATGTGATTTTCCATAAACTCTTAATATAACTTTAATTTGAAAACATTTTGATTTTGAGAAGTCTATAATGAAAGGAAAAACCATGATTCCCTTAGTTGTTCGTTAGTTATTTGTGAATCATTATTTTCTGTATCTTACATGGTGCACAATAGGACTTTTTTTTTTGTAATCCCTTACAATAAAGCCTTAATAGCCATTTGCTAAATTATATGCAAAATGAGATTAGCACAGTGCAGAATTTTATTTGTTAAAAAACAAATTAAAAGTTTTAATTCCTTCTGTGAATTCTAGAGTTCAGCAGATCAATTCATCCAATATCCAAATAATCTTATAATCTGTTTTACTAGTGGTTCATCTTGGGTTCTGTTGAAGAAGTATAATATAAATGTTAGATGATTCCTAAACTGCTAATTTGGAGAAGGATATGGCAACACACTCCAGTGCTCTTGCCTGGAGAATCCCAGGGACAGGGGAGGCTGATGGGCTGCCATCTATGGGGTCGCACAGAGTCAGACACGACTGAAGTGACTTAGCAGTAGCAGCAGCAGTAAAGATAAATGAATGTTTATTTTGCAGGATGGTTTAAGAGTCCATTTGTTGTGTGGCATATGAAACATCCAACAGATAATGAAAACATGTTGAAATATTTTTGACAAGTTGTTGAAATGTTGGCTGTGTTACATGGTGTTAAGCTTACATGGTGTTAAGCTAACATGGTGTTAAGAAGGACCTTCTTCCAGGAATATCTCTAAAGGAGACAGGCTGTGTGTGTCTTTGTTTCATTGCCCATTCGTTTATGGGACCACAGAGCTCTGACATGCGTTCATACTTTGAGGTTTACCTAAATGGTAATGGAAAATTAGTTAAAACACAAGATCAGTTAAATGTATACATCCTCCTCAATAAAATCTGCTCTCTAGTTTTGCAATGGACTTTTGGTTATATTTAAGCGGTCACATGGTATGTGGCAGGTGGTTCTTCAGTGTTAAGGAAGAGTGTCCCTGAAGGTTTCCTAGTGGTTGCTTCCTCTACCATGAGGCCTTTGACCTGTCTTGCTTCAGAGAGTAGTCTCCTGACCTGGGTTCCTCTGAAGGGTTAGTTCATCAGTGGACATGCCCACGCTGTTCAGGTGGTTAGACTTGTGCTGAGGCCCAAGGTGGCTTTGTTTTTTTGCAAGTGATGATTGACAGGACCTGTCAATCAGGGATTGTTTCTGGGACAGGCAGGGATGAGGGCTGGAGGGAGGATAGGAATAAGCTCAGCCTGGTCATCAACTAGCTGTGTGACCAAGGATAAAGCAGGTAGATACTACTGGGCAGGCAAATCTCCAGGCAGGATGGTGCCATGGTTATAATTATGGATTCTAGAACCAGCTGTCTCGGTTCAGTCCTGTTGCTAGTTACTAATAGTAGTAGCCAGTTATAGTTACTTTAATCTTTATGTATGTGCTAGTTATTTCATTTCTCTGTGTCTCAATTTTCTAACCTGTAAAATATGAGGATACTGTTAACACACTAGCAAAGACTAGAGGTTGCTTCAAGAAAATTAGAGATACCAAGGGAACATTTCAAGCAAAGATGGGCACAATAAAGGACAGAAATGGTATGGACCTAACAGAAGCAGAAGATATTAAGAAAAGGTGGCAAGAATACATAGAAGAACTATACAAAAAGACCTTCATGACCCAGATAACCATGATGGTGTGATCACTCACCTAGAGCCAGACTTCCTGGAGTCTGAAGTCAGATGGGTGTTAGGAAGCATCACTATAAAAAAGCTAGTGCAGTTGATGGAGTTAGCTAAATTACTTCAAATTCTAAAAGATGCTCCTGTTAAAGTGCTGCACTCAGTATGCCAGCAAATTTGGAAAACTGTGCAAGTGACCACAGGACTGGAAAAAGTCAGTTTTCATTCCAATCCCAAAGAAAGGCAATGCTAAAGAATGTTCAAACTACTGCACAACTTTGCACTCATCTCTCACGCTAGCAAATAATGCTCAAAATTCTCCAAGTGATGCTTCAACAGTACCTGAATTGAGAACTTCCACATATTCAAGCTGGTTTTAGAAAAGGCAGAGGAACCAGAGATCAAGCTGCCAACATCTGTTGGATCATCAAAAAGGCAAGAGAGTTCCAGAAAAATATCTACTTCTGCTGTATTGACTATGCCAAGGCCTTCGACTGTGTGGATCACAATAAACTCTGGAAAATTCTGAAAGAGATGGGATTACCAGACCACCTGACCTGCCTCCTAAGAAATCTGTATGCAGATCAAGAAGCAACATTTAGACCTGGACACGAAACAATGGACAGGTTCCAAGTTCAGAAAGGAGTACGTCAAGGCTGTATATTGTCACCCTGCTTATTTAACTTATATGCAGAGTACATCATGTGAAATCCTGGGCTGGATGAAGCTCAAGCCAGAATCAAGATTGCCAGGAGAAATATCAATAACATTAGATATACAGATGACACCACCCTTATGGCAGAAAGTGAAGAGGAACTGAGGAGGCTCTTGATGAAAGTGAAAGAGGACAGTGAAACAGCTGGGTTAAAACTCAACATTCAGAAAACTAAGATCGTGACATCTGGTCCCATCACTTCATGGCACATAAGTGGGGAAACAGTGGAAACAGTGAGATACTTTGTTTTCTTGGGCCCCAAAATCACTGCAGATGGTGACTGCGGCCATGAAATTAAAAGACGCTTGCTCCTTGGAAGAAAAGCTATGACCAATCTAGACAGCATATTAAAAAGCAGAGACATTACTTTGCTGACAAAGTCCATCTGGTCAAAGCTCTGGTTTTTCTAGTAGTCATGAATGGATGTGAGAGTTGGATCATAGGAAAGCTAGTGCTGAAGACTTGATGCTTTGAACTGTGGTGTTGGAGAAGACTCTTGAGTGTCCCTTGGTCTGCACGGAGATCCAACCAGTCCATCCTAAAGGAAATCAGTCCTGAATATTCATTGGAAGGACTGATGCTGAAGCTGAAGCCCCAATACTTTGGCCACCTGATGTGAAGAGCTGACTCATTTGAAAAGACCCTGATGTTGGTAAAGATTGAAGGTGGGAGGAGAGGGGGACGACAGAGGATGAGATGGTTGGATATTATCACCGACTCAATGGACATGAGTTTTAGCAAGCTCTGGGAGTTGGTGATGGACACGGAGGCTGGCGTGCTGCAGTCCATAGAGTTGCAAAAAGCCAGATACAACTGAGCGACTGAATTGAACTGACTGATTCACACACTTTTGAATATCTCAGTACTGTGGGCATTAAACAGATTAATACATTCGCAACACTTAGCACATGGGAAATGCCTAAGGAACCTTAGTGAGGATGATGACATGGCGTCTGTGAACTTTGTCTCCTGTGAAATGGATGGAACTCCTGCTCTTTCCTGTTCCACAAGACTCTTATGATAATTAAATAAGACTGTTGAGGTCAGCATCATGTGTAGATTTACTCAGCACATGTTGTTTGATCCAGGCAGGAGCAGAGCATAGGATAATAAACTGTGCAGGGCCACACAGATCTCATTTTATTATGAAGCTGTAATGAGGAAATGATTCGAGGAGTCTGTGCTTTTATGTTGTGAAGTTGCTCCACTTTTGTCAGTTAATTTGAAAACTACAGTCATGAAGTTGGGAGTATCAAGTGGGACTGGATTTCTGTTCTCAAAGCCTTTGAGTGCTCATGACCACAGTTAACCAGACTCTTTGGTATTCAAGACCTGTGGGTATCTCCAGATGCTGACTTATTTATTATTCAAGGATTTGGGATGAAGTTTAAATCTTCAAGGTTACTAATCCTAGAGCAGCTAGCACGCTAGGGTATATCTTGTCTCCCCTCCTGTGTCTATTAACATGACTTCATTCCTTCAAGAAAATAGAAGCCCAAATGAGTACTGCAAAGATAGACCGAGTTTGTGCAAAAGGTGTAGGGGCCATAAATTAATTACTCTTTCAGTGGTAGGTATATTAGATTGAACCCTTTCCTGTGATTATTTTCAGAAGTGGAATTTGCAATAGATTATTTATGGTGGACTTTGTTTCTGGTATGTTTTGTCATGAAGGGAAAACCACATATAGTAGTGTTACTTGTTACCGAGTGCAAGCTTGTTCTGCTTGCCTCATGACAGCCCAGTAAGTCTTACAGACAAGGTGTGGAGGCAAGGAATAATAACTCTATTTGGAAAGCTGGCAGACTGAGAAGACGGCAAAACTAATATCTCAAAATAAGAGTCTTATTGGGGTCTGGATGCCAGCTTCTTTTATAGAACAAAGAGGAGAACAGACAAGGAAGTCAAGTCAAAAGGCCATTTATCTTGCAAAATTGGAGAGGGATGTGTTCATTTCTTCTTTTCTGTAGCCATTCACAAGTGGCCAAGGTCAGACTGTCTCTCTGTGAGCAGAAGAAAAGCCACTTTAGTTTAACATTCAGGCAGAGAAGTAGGATTCCACAACAAAAGCGATGAGTAGCAAAAGCTAAAGTCAAAGAGATCCAACATGCAGTCAAAAATGGCTCCTCCCTGTTACAGTTCCTTTGATCTGCATCTCCGCTATCTGGGGCCGGTGTCCTGTGCTTTCTCATCCTGAGTCTCCTCAGGGTGCACCACCCTTGCAGGGGTGTCTGCAGAGTCCTGATGGCTACAACATCCTTTCTTTACTGATGTGACAGGTGGCATTTTTAGTTCACACCACATATTTACTAGAAATTAGTTATCATCATCTAATTTTACTGCCTTTAGGATATACTGTTGTTGTGGATTCTGAGAAGGGAAATAAAATCAATGATTATAAGTGATCCTTAGTCATTTAGTAATATTTCTGTTTTCCTGCCTACATCCCTCTGGTCCTCTTAGATGCATATTCACAAATCTGTGTTTGTCACACCTGGTACACCTCTGAAAATAATGGCTTACTACCCCAGTATTAAACTCACACTTGGAAATGGCTGGAATCCACAATTTCCCAAAATGTGAGGGGACGTGAACCATCTGGAGGGGAAAAATAATTACAGAGAAGTTATGTTTATTTAAAAAGTATCATGCCAAAATTAATTTGATAACTAAAGCAAAATTAGTATAACAATCAGGATTGACTTAAATATTTTGCAGGTGTTTATTACTGACTTAGCACTTGGAGTGAGTCTTAGATAAGAGATCTAAAATGAGGGAACATTCTAAAATCCACCAACCCTTTGCAGTACTGCCACAAGATTTCCCCATTCTTTTGAAAATCAGGGCTCAATTTCAACTCCCCACCCACTGACATTTGGTGATATTTTTGTTTCTCTTTAGGTGTCATCCTATTTTCTCTTTCTTTTTACCACTTACATCTTCTTATTTCATTTTATGTGAAATTGTAATATGTTAAATTTGCTGGTGTTGTTTAGTCGCTAAGTCATATCTGACCCTTTGTGTCCCCATGGACTGTAGCTCACTAGGCTCCTCTGTCCATGAGATTTTGCAGCCAAGAATACTGGAGTAGGTAGTCATTTTAGTCTCCAGATGATCTTCCCAACCTAGGGATTAAACCTAGGAATCTCCCTGCATTGGCAGGCAGATTCTTATCCTCTGTACTACCAGGGAAGCCCCTAAATACATATGTTTTAAAAAATATTGTTTTGATTATTTCATGAATTGTTTCTCTTAAAGCTCCTACCTGAAGAAATGAGTAATTTTTTATATCTTGTTCTTGCAGGAAGAATTTTAAATCGTTTTTCGAAAGACATAGGTCAAATGGATGACTTACTGCCCTTGACATTTCTTGATTTCATCCAGGTAACGTAGCAGTCCTGTCAGAGCTCTCATGGGGAAAAGCAGGTGCCTGTTTCTCAAGGCCTTTTCACAGGGGCTGAGGGTGGGCCTTTCAAACTGGTGATGTGTCCTGTTATCTTCAGTAAGAGGCTATGTTTGTGAGAGAGAGGTGTGGTTGTGATTGAGAGGCTGAGTTAACATGAGTAACACCTGGGGCAGGAGTGGCTACACAGTCACGTCAAGGTTGGTCTGAAGCAGGGACATGCTGTGTAAGTGGTTCTTCCTCTGCCTTCCAGGTGTCTGGTGTGGATTCCCTGTACTGTGAGCACATTTCATACCAGAGAGACAATCATCTCTCACAGAAAGATAGCCTTGATAAACTAAATTATGCATTGTATCGGCCTTCCTAGGTGGCTTAGTGGTAAAGAAGTTTCCTGCAGGTACAGGAGAGACAAGAGCCAAGAGTTCAGTCCTTGGGTGAAGAAGATCTCCTGGAGAAGGAAATGGCAACCCACTCCAGTATTCTTGCCTGGAAAATCTCATGGACAGAGGAGCCTAGCAGGCTGTAGTCTATAGTGTTTCAGGGACTCAGACATGACTGAGCACCAGCACGATGCATTTTATTACCACAGAGGGCACATATTTATTGCATGGTTTTGTTTGAATAAAGCCATATGTGGTTACTTACAAAGAAAAGATTGGTAAAAATAAGTTGAAAATAATACTTTAGCAAGGACAATGTTGTTGTTTAGTCACTAAGTTGTGTCCAACTCTTTTGTGACCCCATGGACTACAGCCCTGCAGGCTCTCCTGTCCATGGGATTTCTAAGGCAAGGGTACTCGAGTGGGTTGCCATTGCCTAGGGGATCTTCCTGACCCAGGGATCAGACCTGTGTTTCCTTTATTGGCAGGTGAATTCTTTACCACTGAGCCACCTGGGAGGTCCAACAAGGACGGCAGAGAGCAGTTATTGAGGGTACAAAGCCTTTAAGCCAGTAATTTGATTCCGGGATCAAAGTCGTCTCAGAAAATGCCCTTTGTTTTTGTAGGCTTTTTTCTTTTCACGGGTTGATTGCTCTGCCTTGAGATGTCTTAAAGAAAGGAGAGAGAGAGAGAGAGAGAGAGGGAGAGAGAGAGAGAGACCTATGGAATACCTTCTATCCAGCCTCTGTTTTGTCTGTGAACTTGAGGTTCTAAAGAATGATGTTGTGTCATTTCTGCTCTCATCTCATTTAGTATCGCTGCTCACATGGGCTGTTTTTTTCTGTTATTTAATTCTGTCTACTTTTCAGTGATTAAGTTTGCGGGGGATTTTCCTTTTCTTCCCAAGTGTTAATTTTGGAAATGAAATGGATTATGAAAGACTGCACACAGAAATGCAGCAGTGAACTTCTCAGTGCAGACAGCATAGCCTGTGGGCAAGGTTTCCACTGTTACCAATGTGAACAAAGCTGAGAGGCAGAGGCAGAGGACTTGTACTGCAAAGATGTCTGATTGTTTTCTATTTGCAAACTTATTTTATAAATGTGCCCTGCTGGGTTTAACTATGGAATTTATTCCCAGAAACAATTTTTTCCTAAAAACAGGGTCACATTTTAACAGTGATTATGAATTACATTGAAAAGATTTTGCAAAAGGTTTTGTTTCTTTGCTATGGCAAGGTAGGCCAAGGTTGGGTTTCGGCCATGTACTTAGCTAATGGTTAGTTAGTGGTCATATCAGAATTGTCACATATTTTTGCATGACAGATAGAGACAGGGATAAATGCTACCTGATTTCAGTAGGAAACATTGTCATTAAAGAGGAGAGAAAAGTCTAGTCTTGCTGATTTGCAACCGCAGCTCTGCCACTTGTAGTTCAATTATCTTGAAGTTGAAGTTGTCCTGCAGGTCATTGGAAGTAAGAGTCTGATGTTTGAGGGGGAGATCTAGGATGAGCATGGAGCCTATGTACCCTTCACTGAGCTGTAGTAGCTGAATCTGTGAGGATGACAAGATAGCCCAGAGAGAGGGAAGCATTTTTAGGGGCCAAGATAAGAAGACTCGATATCAGAGAGTAAGTAGAGAAAGAAAGAGGAGGAGAGGAGACTCACAGTGAACAGCAAGAGAGAAAGAAGGAGGTAGGTTGTCGAATCAAGGAAGGACAGGTCTTCTCAATGCAAATGAGAAGGTGAGTCCATGGAAAGTTGTTGGTTGATTTGGAATCAGGTGTTGGTGACCTGAGAAGCAGGTTTCAGATGTGAGGAGGCCAGAGTGCAAAGGGCTGAGAATCCAGGAGGTGTGAAGGGAGTTGAGGTGAAGACAGGCTACTCCTGGAAGGAGTTTGACTGAAGCAGGAGAGAGGCCCATCTGGAATGTAGGGTCTGAGGGGTTGTTGCTGGTTGTTGGGGTGTATAGTTTGTGAGTTGGGGATGTGTGTGAGGTGGTGGGTGTTTTTTTCCCTCTCTCCCTCCTTCCCTTCAACAAACAAGGGTTAGAGTTGAGGCCCTGAGGTACAGGGGTGAGTCAGGCATGAAGCCCTCCCCTCATGGGTCTCCTCCAGCTCCCCCAGAGAAGGAAGACATCCAGAAACTCACCCCTTCTTCTTGGGAATCCTAATTGTGGGAGCCCTGTGGAGGAAGTCCTGGAAGGCGAACTGGATGTGGAGGCTGGAGGCAGTTAGGGAGCCTGGTCCAGGAGGTGGCGGAGCTTCTAGGAGGTGACCTTTGATCCCAGATGAGAAGGAAAGGCTGCTGCTGTGGATGTTGGGGCTGGAGGTGCTGCTGCTTCCTGTGTGGGAACCAGTGTTTCTATCACCAGCTGAGAGGGGGAAGGGAAGGGGCTGGAAGGGAATTGTTCAGTTTGTTTTAAAGGACATAGTTCATGCTGAGAGTCTCCAAACTCATTTTTGATGATTCTGCTTGTCCTTGGTGTACTTGATAAACCTTGGAAGATTCTTGATCATTTTTATTTTTATTACTTCTAAAGAGTCCATTTCATATACTTTTCCTCATTTAATTCCTTCTCATTCCCTTAAATGATATCTCAGATAATTTATTTAATATTTTGTAATAGTGATGCCAAGTGTGGCTAATGAAAACCTGGGTTCTGAGTAGTGGGTCTACACTTCAGGATAGAACATCTACTGAGATGATGTCACTCAGAGACCATATCCCAACAGAGGGTGATCATGTGTGTGTACACCATCCTGTACACTGACTCTTACAGATACCAGATATGTTGCCTATTCAGTCATGTTATATGAGTGGTTGGGCAAATTGGAGCTGTTTGCCATTTCAAAAAGGATGAAGGAAAAGCAACATAAAAATCAATTTATGTCTTATGATTCCACCTAGTAATCATTTATGATGGCAAAAGCTTTAAAGTGCAGTGGGGAGCCCTGCAGTCTCCCTTTCCAAGCTTAAATCCCAGCTCTCCCTCTTCCTGTCTCTGCCCCACAAAGCCAGTCTCCTCTCAGTAAAACAGAGAAAGTAATGCCAACTCTATAAATGTTGTTGGGAAGATGAAATTAAATTGTTTTAATGTTATTCTTTGCATAACATCTAAATGCATGTTGAACACTAAGTAATGGGTACTTACTTTTAAAACAATGTATGTGTTTTTAAGTGAGGAAAATTGTCTGATGACACTGGCATTATGTTGCATTAAAGTTATTGTCAGATACAGTTTCCAGGCCCATAAATACCTTTTCATGTGTTTGTATTGCATTGGAGAAGGAAATGGCAACCCACTCCAGTGTTCTTGCCTGGAGAATCCCAGGGACGGGGGAGCCTCATGGGCTACTGTCTATGGGGTCGCACAGAGTCAGACACGATTGAAGCAACTTAGCAGCAGCAGTGGCAGGTTTGTAATTCTTTAAGATTTTAATGGACACATTCTTTTGTAGACTCACAGAATAAAAACAGTTGTTTTCAAAATTGACTATTGTGCACTAAATATTTCAAATTAATGTAATTTTCATGCAATTTCCCAAGGTTCCAAATGACATTGAGTAAGGCGTCTCAATTATGTACAGTTCTTGTCACTGAAATTATCACCTCCTAGAAATCTTCCTGCTAGTTAAACAAGTGAAAATGAAAGTAAGATGTGGAAGTTAGAGTTAGGCATTTTAATTATCCTTCAATTAAAAATAAATAAATTTAAAAATACCCCAAAAATAGCTTATTAAATTTCAAAAAAAAAAAAATTGGGACTGCTTTGAGTATGAGAAGTTGAACACAGCTGCCCTCAGCAAAATGCTGTAATTTGTTGAGGAAAATTGAATTCCAAAACCTCTCTTCCTCACACACCCCTCATTCAGGAAGAGAAAACAACAACAGCGACAACAAAAAAATCAGCAACTTGGCTGAGCTTAAATAACTGTTCATGTCCTTTCCCCCTTCATGGATCACAGCCTCATTGTGGTGACGGGCTTGTGTAACTCAATGAAGCTGTGTGCCGTGTCATGCAGGGCCAACTAAGATGGACAGGTCATAGTGGAGAGTTCTGACAAAACGTGGTCCACTGGTGGAGGAAATGACAAACCACTCCAGTATTCTTGCCATGAGAACCCCATGAATAGTATGAAAAGGCAAAAAGATATGATACCAGAAGATGAGCCCTCCAGGTTAGAAGGTCTCCAGTATGCTACTGGGGAAGAGTGGAGGGCAATTGCAGAAAGAATGAAGCACTTGGGCTGAAGAAGAAATGATGCTCAGTTGTGGAAGTGTCTGTTGGTGAAAGCAAAGTCCAGTGCTAAAAAGAACAATATTGCATAGGAACCTGGAATTTTAGGTCCATGAATCAAGGTAAATTTGATGTGGTCAATCAGGAGGATGGCAAGAGTGAACATAAGCATCTTAGGAATCAGTGAACTAAAATGCAAGGGAATAGGTGAATTTAATTCAGATGACCATTGTATCTATTTCTGTAGGCAAGAATCCCTTAGAAGGAATGGAGTAGCTCTCACAGTCAACAAAAGAGTCTGAAATGCGGTACTTGGGTGCAAACTCAAAAACGACAGAACGAACTTGGTTCACTTCCAAAGCAAACCATTCCACCATAGACAGTAATACAAGTCTATGCCCCAATTACTGATGCCAGAGAAGCTGAAGTTGAATGGTTCTATGAAGACCTACAACACCTTCTAAAACTAATACCAAAAAAGATATCCTTTTCATTATAGGGAATTGGAGTGTAAAAGTACTAAATCAAGAGATACCTGGAGTAATAGGCAAGTTTGGCCTTTAGTGTGCAAAATGAAGCAGGGAAAAGGCTAAATGAGTTTTGTCAAGAGAATACACTGGTTGTAGCAAACACCCTCTTCTGGCTACACAGGGGACTGTTCTACACGTGGACATCATGAAATGATTAATACTGAAATCAGATTGATTATGTCCTTTTCAGCCAAAGATGGATAAGCTCTATATGGCTAGCAAGAACAAGACCTGAAACTAACTGTGGCTCTGATCATCACCTCCTTATTGCAAAATTCAGGCTTAAACTGAAGAAAGTTGGGAAGACCAATAGGCCATTCATGTTTGACCTAAATCAAATCCTTTACGGGTATACAATGGAGGTGACAAACAGATTCAAGGGATTAGATCTGGTAGACAGAGTGCCTGAAAACCTATGAACAGAATGCACTGTAGCTGTTGCTGTTTAGTCACTAAGTTGTGTTCGACAATTTGTGACCCCATGGACTGTAGCCCTCCAGGCTCCTCTGTTCAGGGGTTTCCCAGGCAAGAATACTGGAATGGGTTGCTGTTTCCTTCTCCATAGGATCTTCCCGATCCGGTGATCAAACCCGCATCTCCTGCGTTGGCAGGCAGATTCTTCACCACTGAGCTGCCAGGGAGCCTAGTGAGCACTTTTAGGATCTTTTAATGATCGTTAGAACTGGACATGGAACAACAGACTGATTCCAAATAGGAAAAGGAGTATGTCAAGGCTGTATATTGTCACCCTCCTTATTTAACTTATATGCAGTGTACATCATGAGAAATGCTGGGCTGGAAGAAGCACAAGCTGGAATCAAGATTGCCAGGAGAAATATCACTAACCTCAGATATGCAGAGGACACCACCCTTATGGCAGAAAGTGAAGAGGAACTAAAAAGCCTCTTGATGAAGGTGAAAGAGGAGAGTGAAAAAGTTGGCTTAAAACTCAACATTTAGAAATCAAAGATCATGGCATCCGGTCCCATCACTTTATGGGAAATAGATGGGGAAACAGTGGAAACAGTGTCAGACTTTATTTTTTGGTGTTCCAAAATCACTGCAGATGGTGACTGCAGCCATGAAATTAAAAGATGCTTACTTCTTGGAAGAAAAATTATGACCAACCTAGATAGCATATTCAAAAGCAGAGACATTACTTTGCCAACTAAAGTCTGTCTAGTCAAGGCTATGGTTTTTCCAGTGGTCACGTATGGATGTGAGAGTTGGACTGTGAAGAAGGCTGAGCGCCAAAGAATTGATGCTTTTGAACTGTGGTGTTGGAGAAGACTCTTGAGAGTCCCTTGGACTGCAAGGAGATCCAACCAGTCCATTTTAAAGGAGATCAGTCCTGGGTGTTCTTTGGAAGGACTGATGCTAAAGCTGAAATTCCAATGCTTTGTCCACCTCATGCGAAGAGTTAACTCATTGGAAAAGACTGATTCTGTGAGGGATTGGGGGCAGGAGAAGGGAATGACAGAGGATGAGATGTTTCGATGGCATCACGGACTCGATGGATGTGAGTTTGAGTGAACTCCGGGAGTTGGTGATGGACAGGGAGTCCTGGCGTGCTGCAATTCATGGGGTCGCAAAGAGTTGGACATGACTGAGCGACTTAATTGAACGGAATGATCATTCTGCTCTCCAATCTGAGTGGGCTGTTATTCCCTAATTAGCTGGGAATCTAGAACTGGTCCCCTCATGGGAGAGGCCACATATGACCACAAGAAACCCAACAGCATAGAAAATGCAGACAGAAGGGCAAATGTATAAGAGGAATATAATTTACATATTAATTTTTTAAATGTGAATTTTATCTCTATATGTGTTACAGTATCAGGCAGAAATTAAAAGAAAAGACTTGGGGGTCATAATGACTAAATTGTTTGAATTTGGGCAAATCGATAAGCCTCTCTGAGCGTCAGTTTCCTGCTTTTAAATGGAGAGTAAAATCCTTCATCGTGTTGATGTAGGAAGGAGATTACATAAAGCCTGTGAAATATTTGAGATTGGGACTCATGGCAAGTCTTATAAAATGTCTTTTGTAATTTATATTTGAGAGCATGGGGTAACCATCACTTTTTTGCTTTTTGGCTAGTTTTAGAGAACTGTGGAACTTCTAGGTTATGAGAAAACTTGTCATGGCCTCTAGCAATAAAGCAATGTCTTATTTTTCAATTTTTTTGTTTGGATAGGTTTTTAAACAAGACCTTTAACATTTTCACAAGCATTATTTTCTTTTCTTTGCTGCTTTTTTGTATATTTCATTTACAATTCATTTAGATGCCAGTGTGGCTTGTCATAAATAGCTGCTCACAGCACAGTATCCTTTTGCAGGATGAAAGGTGCTCATGAGACTTCCTTCTGTAGGTAGTGGTGACATGTCCTCTGCTTTAGTCATCCTGACATCCTAACCAGGCTGCTTGCTTCCACCAAGAATGCCAACCTGAGGACACAGTTGAATTTTCTGAGATTCACGAGTTTACAAAATCTAGATTTTGTCCTTCCACTGGTATCAATATACCAGTTCATGGTGCAAGAAATAGAAACTGTCAAATTGTTCTCTTTGGATTATATTGAATAATCTGGTTTGGTTTTGTTGATTCAGAGGTCCATCACTTTTTCCCTTAGTCTCCCATAAATACTTAGTAGTGTCAAAACGGTAAGTCTTCACTAAGACAAAGGATAACTTGAAAGATAAAGACATATGGAATAAGAAAAGAAATGTCTCTTTAAAAAAATTAAAAAAGGAAAGAACCATCTCAAAAAATGTTACTTACTGGCATGTCCCTAAGTTTATCAATCCTTGGAAGGCCTAGAGTGGGGAGGATAATACAGAGAGGACAAAAATTGTAGTAGGAATGAAGTTTATTGGCCATATTATTTTAAAAGTGCATCTTCAAAATAGACCTCCAAAATGATTTTCACTGTGACCAAAGGAAAGCCACAGTCACTTTGGTACATGTGACATCATCACCTCATCTAGGAAAAGTAGAACCTGCTCTGGTATGTCTCTAGATAATAGTAAGCTGTTCTAGTGG
Organism: Bos indicus x Bos taurus; assembly: GCF_003369695.1. Classification (NCBI taxonomy): domain Eukaryota; kingdom Metazoa; phylum Chordata; class Mammalia; order Artiodactyla; family Bovidae; genus Bos; species Bos indicus x Bos taurus. The sequence goes on along the minus strand of NW_020867066.1, from coordinate 801,952 downwards.
TTAGAATGAGTGGTCTCTTAGGGCTCAACTTCATGAGATTCTTAATATTTGGGGAGCTCATAAATCTATGAATATCTCATCCCTCCTCCCCTGGCTGCTGGCATGCAGAGCACACTGGAGGGTGGTGATGATGGAGTTAGAGTTTCTGTTTGTTATGCTTGAACTGGTTAGCACTTTACGTACATTACATAAAGTGTAATGTACATCATTAAATTCTTACCACCATTCTTTTATGTTTTTGGTATATCCCAGTTTTTACTAAGATTGAGAGTGGGTGTAGATTCTTACCCTCCCTGTTAATAATATTCAGGAAGTTTAGCCCTAAACCCTGTCTCAGCACAATACTGGGCTAGTGGAATTTCCCCTCCAGATATAGGCTGTCATTCTGTACAAACTAAATAATTTTTATGAATTGTGAAAAATCATCATTTTCTCTCAAGTGAAAGATTTCATCTAAAATTTTTTTTAATATATATTTTCATGTGGATTCATAGACTTTGGTTAGAATTTCCCAAATGGAATGTATGTTCCAAATGGGAAATATTTAAAAATAATGATTCTCCTTACTTGGGATGCATCAGAACTTGAGTCACTTGCTTCTGGGTCAATATACTTTTTTCTATATACCCATCATTGTCTCTGTGCCTGTGAGACAGAGGTTCAGAAGCACTGGCTATGTTGGTGTGGTCCATCAGATGGGCCTGAAGTCCAACCAGGAAATTATGTGTGTAGCTTGAATTGGGCTTTTTGGAATTCTTGGGAATGTAGGAGAAAGAAATGAGGTTGGCTTCAAGGAAGAGATGTTTATTGCACCAGAATCATTTGTTTCCTTCTTCAAATGACTTTTTGCTTAGATACTATTTTCATCTTCTGGCACCATCTACAGAGGGTTTGCAATAGCTGGCAATAAAATATTCATATATGTATACATATAACTGTAAACCCGTACCCAAATATGTATATATAAATAATATTCAGTCCATAATGTGGAAGGCAATGGCAACCCACTCCAGTACTCTTGCCTGGAAAATCCCAGGGACAGAGGAGCCTGGTTGGCTGCAGTCCATGGAGCCACACAGAGCCGGACACGACTGACACAACTTGGCAGCAGCAGCAGCATAGTATTACCTATAAGTAGATGTTAGAGACATCCTCTTTTAATTGCTTCAGAATTCAGGGGCATGGACTCTGAAGGATGTAAGCTAACCTCGGAGCTTCTGAGAGCATTAGTAATGAGTCTTCAATGCATACCTAAGTCAAATGCATTGGCTCAGCTTCTGTGGAGCCCTTCATTTTGATTTTCCTCTGCTTCTCAGGTTATATGACAGGCTGGGTTAGTCTTAAAAGGCCCTTACCTGTGAAGAGCCAGATTATTGGAACTGATGAATGTTACACATCAAATGGTGTGAGTCTGCTAAAAAAGCTGACAACCAACAATTGCAAGCCAGGTGACTTAATACCAGACATAGAAGGAGTTGGCAGGACCCCTCCGCATGAGCATGAAAATTGTAGCAGATGGAATGCAAACTTAATGCAGTGGCTGTGAGCAATTGTTCATTTGTAGGTCTAGTAGAGTGTGGTCAGTCAGGCCTATATTTCTCCACTTATGACTGTCATGTATTCCTTCATAATCCCATCCTCTTCTCTCTAGGTTTTATTTTGATACCACAGTAGATGTGGGAGAAACAGGAAAAGCACATGGGTCTCTATCCAGATAATAGAGTTTGGCTCCCAAGGGCTCCTGGACACAGAGTCACAGCTCTGGACGTTTCCTCCTCCTTCCAGGCTCCTCCTGCCTGCGGCTGTGGCTCTGGGATTCCCTGGGTACAAACCCCTCCTGTCTTTCTCCTTGACTTGCAGTCACTCCTGGGAAAACGTAGGACAGCCACTTGCCCTCGCATCTTTATGTCGTATCTGTAAATGAAAGTGAAGTTCTTACTTTTCTCATTCACAAGATGGTTATGAAGATCCTCTGAAAAAACTGATCAGGAAGAACAGTGAAATGATAACCCGAGTCTCTGTGATACAGACGTTACCCTCCTAACCCATCCCTCAAAGACACACCTGGGCCAGCTGCCCTGGGTGACAAGGTGGGGAGGCCCTGGGGTGGTGAGCATGGGATGTAGGTTCTGGTTCTGAGAGGACCCAGAACAACCAGTGTTAACTCAGACAGGCATCTTAACTTCTCATCTCAGCTCCTTTTTGGTCAAAATTTCCATCAATTCTAGTTACTGCTCACAAGTTATTCTTGCCGGTCTTTCTACTGTTAAACCAGCCTGTAAAATTCAGACATAAGTTTCTTCTTAGAATTGTCTAAAAATGTTTCTGAATTCTTCCCTTTGTTTTCCCAGCACTCTCTGCCTTGTGCAGGTCACTATGGATTTGTATCCACCTGAGATCACAAATTTTGGAAACCTTGGCCCAGACTGAATCTGCACATACCCACCACCCCACCCCACTGTCATAGCAAGCAGATAACTATTGATTGCATTCTTAAAAAGTAAGGGTATCATAATTTTCCTGATAAAGATGGATGCTTAAATCAGCATCAACCAATGATTTTGTTTTCTATTCTACCTTCTGTCTTTTTTTGATTGAGATCATTTCCTAAGATAGAATCATCTCATGGGATAATGTGATGGTTAAGAGAACATTCATGGAACTCAGCACAGTGTCTTACATACAGTAGACACATGGTAAATGGGATCTGCTGTTGTTATAATCATTAGCCGTTGGAACAGGCATTTTAAATACTTACTATAATGATAGAAATATGGCTATATATTGGGGGCAAGCTTAAATATGTCATAAAGGCTTATGACATGGGCTTCCGAGCTTCATGACTGAGGCTTTGCAGTCTCCATCAAGTTGATTTCCTCTCCCTGTGCCTCACTCTCTCCATCTGTAAAATGAGACAATACTGTTACTAGATAGAACTATTATGAGGATTAATCAGTTAATACACGTGAAAGTTTGAACACAGTCAACATTTAGTATATGTTAACTATGGATAGTAAATTCTAGAAAGAGGAATCCCTACATCTGAAGGTCAGCATTTAAATTTTGTCCTACTTTTCTGGATACTGAATTTGTAATTAACCACTTCTTTATCCCTCCATGCATTGCTGAGGCTTCTGCATTCCTCACCTGTGATACCTGCTCGCTCATCTCTCTAGTACCACCTGCTGACTCCTGACAGTTGGGATTGAGCTCCTACTCTCTGAACCTCAAATATTCACCTCTGTTAAAACTAGTAATGCCTGCCTCATAGGGCTACTGAGTGTATCACAAGAGCTGATACCTAGAAAGTTCTTATCATCGTGTTTGAGTCATGCACTAATTATCATGCCAGTGAGTAAAGTTGCACAGTTGTGTCCGACTCATTGCGATCCCATGGACTGTAGCCTACCAGGCTCCTCCATCCATGGAATTTTCCAGGTAAGAGTACTGGAATGGGTTCCTATTTCCTTCTCCAGGGGATCTTCCCAACCTGGGGATTGAATCCAGGTCTCCCACATTGCAGGCAGACACTTTACCATCTGAGCTACCAGGGAAGCCCTAAATATCATGAGGACCACCTGTAATTTTATTTCTTTGGAAGGAAAAGCATTCCCTGCTGTCCCAACAAGTCTTTTGGAGGAAAAGAGTTTAATCCCAACAGAACAAACCCATTACAGTTTATCCTTGAAAGTACCCTTCATAAGGAGGCCTCTGTATCTATTTTTGCTATGTCAGACATTTCTTCTTATGATTGGTGTTGTGGGCGTGATGGTGGCTGCAATTCCTTGGACTGCTTTACCAGTGATTCCGCTTGGCATCATTTTCTTTGTTCTCCAGTGGTATTTCTTAAGGACATCACGAGATGTGAAACGCCTGGAATGTACAAGTGAGTACCGGGGCTCTCAGGTTGGGATGGCAGTGCAGGCTGGCTTCTATTTATGCCATAATTAACAAGACCCCTGAAATTCTACAGACTCTGTCTTCTGGAATTTCTTACAAGTTAACATTAGGTAACTGAATGTTATGGCCACTGTGAGTCAGTGTGGTTCTTAAGGCAAATAGAGCTGGTGGCAGGTCAGCTGTGGCTTTGCATTTTAGCACAAGGGGGATGGATGTGAGCATCATGGTACAGGGACTATTTCTGTCTTGTTCATGACATATTTCCTAACACAGAGTATCCACTCTGTAAATACTTTTCTTAAAAATATTTTTTTCATGTAGCAACTAATGTAGAAGGAAAATAGACAATTTTTCTCCTCCTGAAGTTACCAGAAATGACAAGGAAAGGATGAGGTTAGAAAAGGAAAGAAGACCTTAGGAAATTTATATCAGAAGTGATATATTTGAAAAATACTTTTTTTTCACATGTTCAAGTAAATTGCAGTTGTTAAATGTATTGAAAAGACATATGTTAGTCACTCAGTTGTGTCTGACTCTTTGCGACCCCATGGACTGTAGTTGACCAGGCTCCTCTGTCCATGGAATTCTCCAGGCAAGAATACTGGAGTGGGTAGCCATTCCCTTCTCCAGAGGATCTTCCTAACCTAGGGATTGAAGCCAGTTCTCCTCCACTGCAGGTGGTTTCTTTACTGTCTTATCCACCAGGGAAGCCCTACTGAAAAGATAATCCTGTTATTTGCAGATTTGCTCTTTATCATTACTAGTATTTGGGGTGATACCAAACTGTTTGTGTGCCCCCCATGTCTTAAAGCTATTCATATAAACGATGCTGAAAAGAATCCGAGGACACAAGGGTGGGATCTGTTTAGTATGCATTTAGTTTATTACCCCATTCAGCTTCCTAGATTTAGAATAATGGGGAACAGGGATTTCCCTGGTGGTCCTGTGGTTAAGACTCTGTGCCTCTGCTGTGGGGAGCACAGCTTCAATCCCTGGTCAGGGAACTAAGAACCTGAAAGTTGCAGCCAAAACAAACAAACAAAAAGAATAATGGGAATCACATTTTATGACTAATCATTCTCAGTTCAGTTCAGTCACTCAGTCGTGTCCAACTCTTTGCGACCCCATGAAGCACAGCAGGCCAGGCCTCCCTGTCCATCACCAACTCCCAGAGTCCACCCAAACCCATGTCCATTGAGTCCGTGATGCCATCCAACCATCTCATCCTCTGTTGTCCCCTTCTCCTCCTGCCCTCAATCTTTCCCAGCATCAGGGTCTTTTCCAATGAGTCAGCTCTTCGAATCAGGTGGCCAAAGTACTGTAGTTTCAGCTTCATTCTATTGTGCAGGTGATTACAGAGGATAAAATAATTGAATTTATCTCATTATTAATGTATATATTTCATCAATATTAAAACTAATAAGGAAAGTAGAATTATTATATATTTTTAAAAGTTATAAAAACTATAGCCAAAAAGTAAGGGAATATGTTTGTATCAGACACCTCAGCCATAAGTGTGTGTGTGTGTTAGTCACTCAGTCATATCCAACTCTCTGTGACCCCATGGACTGCAGCCCGCCAGGATCATCCATCCATGGAATTCTCCAGGCAAGAACACTGGAGTGGGTTTCCATTTCCTTCTCCAATGCGAATTTCAGTAGTAGCAGTTTAGTTGCTAAGTTGTCTCTGACTCTCAAGACCCCTCAGACTGCAGCCTGCTAGGCTCCTCCGTCCATGGGGTTCTCCAGGCAAGAATACTCGAGTGGGTTGCCATTTCCCTCTCACAACCATAAATAATTCTTGCAAATGAACACCAACTTAACCTTCTAGAAACCAAGCCAAGAAGAGAAGAATATTGAGCCCCAAGTTTCTTTGTGTATACCAAGTGGAAAAAATCTCAATTCATCCAGTCAAAGGAGTTTTTTTCACTGTTGCATTTGCATGTTTTGTTTTTAAAATAACACTTAAGATGCTTCCTTGGTTACTCAGATGGTAAATAATCTTCCTGTAATACAGGAGACCCTGGTTCAATCCCAGGGTCAGGAAGTTACCCTGGAGAAGGAAATGGCAACCCACTCTAGTATTCTTGCCTGGAGAATTCCATGGACAGAGGATCCTTGTGGGCTACAGTCCATGGGGTCACAAAGAGTTGGACATGACTGAGTGACTAACACTTTGACTTTTTAAAGAGATATTTATTCTGCTGCTGCTGCTAAGTCACTTCAGTTATGTCTGGCTCTGTGTGACCCCATAGACGGCAGCCCACCAGGCTCCCCTGCCCCTGGGATTCTCCAGGCAAGAACACTGGAGTGGGTTGCCATTTCCTTCTCCAATGCAGGAAAGTGAAAAGTGAAAGTGAAGTCGCTCAGTCGTGTCTGACTCTTCATGACCCCATGGACTGCAGCCTATCAGGCTCCTCCATCCATGGGCTTTCCTAGGCAAGAGCAGTGGAGTGGGGTGTCATTGCCTTCTCCTTAAAAAAAAAAAAAAAAAAAAGGCAGTACAGGATTTTCTCAGTATTTAAGCTCAAGAGTCTGGGAACTTTGACATCATCTCTGTGGAATATTTGGATTTTCCCGCATCCTAGTAGGCTGCAAAAAGTTAGCTCCTAAATTCAATCCAGATATCCCCTCCTACACACCCATGATAACCACATGTGGTGGCCAGCTGATTAGAACTATCTATGTTCTCTCTAGGTGGTGGGTCATCTAAACAATGACACCACTGTTTTTTCTACATACTAACTGATCATATGTTTTAGGGCTTCCCAAGTGGCTCAGTGATAAAGGAATCTGCCTGCCAATGCAGGTGACACAGGAGAAATGGGTTCAGTCCCTAGGTTGGGAAGATTTCCTGGAAGAGGAAATGGCAAACAGTCCAGTATTCTTGCCTGGATAATCCCATGGACAGAGGAGCCTGCTACAGTCCATGGGGTCAGAAAGAGTCAGACACAATTGAGCAACTGAAGGAGTAAGAGTATATGTTAAGGTCCCTGCTGGAGCCACCAGCCAAATGAAGGACACCTGACTGCTGTGACCAGAAGGCATAAGCCTGCTTCATCCTTGTGCTCTGAAGGACTACTAATGTCCTGAGGTTTCTTTTCATATCCTACTGCCTAACTGCCTCTGGAAGCTTCAGTTCAGTTCAGTTTAGTCACACAGTCATGTCTGACTCTTTGCAACCCCATGGACTGCAGCACGCCAGGCTTCTCTGTCCATCACCAACTCCCAGAGTTTACTCAAACTCATGTCCATTGAGTCAGTGATGCCATCCAACCATCTCAGCCTCTGTCGTCCCCTTCTCCTCCCACCTTCAATCTTTCCCAGCATCAGGGTCTTTTCAAATGAGTCAGCTCTTTGCATCAGGTGGCCAAAGTATTGGAGTTTCAGCTTCAACATCAGTCCTTCCAATGAATATTCAGGACTGATTTCCTTTAGGATGGACTGATTGCATCTCCTTGCAGTCCAAGGGAGTGTCAAGAGTCCTCTCCAACACCAGAGTTCAAAAGCATCAGTTCTTCTGGAAGCTTAGGTTGACATTTTCATCTTAACGACATACTGGCAGCTAATTATAATAGGGTTTTGAGGGGCACATTTTTGCAAAAGTGAGCATAACAGTGGTCAGTCGTGGATAAGTACATAAAACCAGGGTACCATGTGATTGCCTTTCTTTAACCAGCTTTTTGATTTGGCATGCCTAAATGATGAAGCCCTATCCAAATTCTGTCTGAAAAAGTGCTGGGATCAACTAGCAATGTCTGCTACGAGCATTGCCAGGGAAGGGTTAGCACGTGTGTCAGATGTATTAGGACCATAGATCATCATCGAGTCTGCTGTTTTAAGGAGTTCTTATACTAGATTACCAGGAACTTTGTTCAACCTCAGCTGCTTAATAAGATGTGCAGTAATGGTGAAGGCTGTTGGAGGTTAGCTGAGTAAGATTTGATTTCTGAACATAAATAAGATTTTCTGAACATAAATAACAAAGTTTGGAGGAAAATTGCACATTGTTGCACACAGGCATCCTTAACTCTGATTATTCTCCCTCTGAGACACTGCAGTTGTGATTAAAAGCACAACCTTGGGATTAAGAAAGTTATGTCTCACACCCAGGTCTGTCACTTTGGTGGGTTAATATAGTTAATCTTGGGCACTGAGTGCTCTTAATCCCTCAGTCTCTGGAGTTCTCATGAGGATTTCTTGAATCAGTGCTTGTAAAGTACTTGCTGGCCATAACCAAAGGCACTGGAACCTTGAACACAAGGGAATCAAGACACTCACAACTAGAGGTCTCACATAGCTTGAAATATAACCTGTAGCAGCGCTGTCAGCCCAAGGTCCTCCTGCCCAGGAAGATCTGTAGTCCTGGTGGGGTGTGTCCCCAAGTGTCCTCAGGGTTTAGAGAAACACAGGCATCAGTCATGTGAACTGTAGGGTTACACGTGTCTGTGACTGCGGACTGACACCATGACTGTGACATAGTTGCTTTGGATAGTGAGCTCAGTGCTTGTGGGAAAAGTGATACTTTGGGTAACACCAGAGCCTTGACATCCCCTCTCCCCCTGTACCAGCTAATTTCTTTGAAGACCCTCCAGTTCACTCATCCTGGCATCCTGCTGCTGCTGCTGCTAAGTCACTTCAGTGGTGTCCAACTCTATGCGACCCCATAGACGGCAGCCCACCATGCTCCCCCATGCCTGGGATTCTCCAGGCAAGAACACTGGAGTGGGTTGCCATTTCCTTCTCCAATACATGAAAGTGAAAAATGAAAGTGAAGTTTCTCAGTCGTGTCCAACTCCTAGGGACCCCATGGACTGCAGCCTATCAGGCTCCTCCATCCATGGGATTTTCCAGGCAAGAGTAGTGGAGTGGGTTGCCATTACCTTCTCCACCTGGCATCCTGCTAAGCAATAACTGGAATTTGAAAGAAACAGGATGGGTTTTCATGGGTCCAGTTCCCCCAGCCTGTAACTGTTGGGCATGAGGTGAGGTCGGTGGTGGGGTTTTGGTTCCCTGGTATTCAAGACTTAGATGACACCTGGTTTCTAAAGTCGACCCCGCCCTCCATCCCCACTGGAGAGAATCACTTGCAGCTTTGATCTCCTGACAGGGAAGCAGGTGAGGGAGGCCACGCTGGAGAGTTCACTCCAGGACTCTCCCTGGGTAAATAGCCCCATCTGCTTCCTGCTCAGAAGACTTGTCTATGATGAATAGTGTTGATGTCACCTCATTTGCTCAGGAAGTGAGAGCCTGGTTTTAATGAGTTTTCTGTGCTCTCTGGAGCTGGACTCTCGGCATCCTCCTGACAGGGTGATGGGCCCCGGAACTCACCTGTATCATCCCTGTGAACACCCGGTGTCCAGACTGATGAGTTCTGGAGGTGGTTGGGACACCTGCTGGGCTGAAGAAAAGGCCTGAATAGAGTCCCTCGCCTTTATTATTTGGAGCATGAGCTCAATCTGAGTTTATGTTGCTCTTATAAGTGCAAATTTATAGGAAGTTAAGAAGTTAGTCAGTAGAGTGAAGACAGAGCAGTGTGGATGCTGGAATGAGAACATAGGCACACTACTGGATGATCAAAAGCTCCATGAATCACTTTCAGCTCTTTGCCTAAACAGTGTACAAAGGGGAAGTGTTAGATGATGTCGCAGTTCAGAGATCCAGCAGAGCAGTTATGAAAACATCCATCAGGCTTCCAGAGTGGAGGTCAAGACTGTTCAAAGAATCCTTGGTTGTATGAGTCTTGTGTGCACAAGGGCAGTGCAGAACCAGATGCTCTGTGACCTGCACAGAGACTCCTGGTGCAGGTGCAGGGACAGGCCCAGGATGGGGGAGATGGCAGACTATCTGCTGTCCTTTCTCATCTCCCCCCTGTCCTGTGTCTGGCTCTGGTCCACTGTGGGGCATGTACTGACTCAATCCCAGCCCTTAGGTTACTAATCTAAGGTGGAAACAACACACAGATAGCTCATCAAAATTCAGGGTGGTGAGGATGCTAATGAGAATTAAATTTTAGAATGCTACTAATTCAAAAATTAGTGAACAATAATTACTCACCCATGGAAAAGAATGAAATATTGCCATTTGCAGCAACATGGATGGATTTAGAGAATATTATTCTTAGTAAAGTCAGTCCTGGGTGTTCACTGGAAGGACTGATGCTGAAGCTGAAACTCCAATACTTTGGCCACCTCATGTGAAGAGTTGACTCAATGGAAAAGACCCTGATGCTGGGAGGGATTGGGGGCAGGAGGAGAAGGGGACGACAGAGGATGAGATGGCTGGATGGCATCCCCGACTCGATGGACATGAGTTTGAGTGAATTCTGGGTGTTGGTGATGGACAGGGAGACCTGACGTGCTGTGATTCATGGGGTCGCAGAGAGTCGGACACCACTGAGCGACTGAACTGAACTAAACTGAACTGAAAGTAAGTCAGAGAAAGACAAATATGATATCACTTATAAATGGAATCTAAAAGTAATACAAATGAATCTGTATACAAAATATAAATAGAGACATAGAAAACAAACAAATTTATGGTTACCAGAGGGGATTGGGAGGGAGGGAAGAACAAATTAGAAGTATGGGGTTAACAGACACACTACTATTGATATGTCAAATAAATAAGCAACAAACATCTACTGTAAAGCACAGGGAGTTTTATTCAGTATCTTATAATAACCTGTAATGGAACATAATCAGGAAAAAAAAAACTAATAACTGAATGACTATACTATATACCTGAAACTAACACATTATTGTACATCAAATATTCTTCAGTATATTTTTTAAAAATTGTGAACAATTTCCACCTGGTGAGATGCCAGAAGAATTTGGAGGGAGTCGTGTTTGAGAGGATCTTGGTGAAAGAACAAGAATTTCTTTATCTAAATCTAGCTGTGATTTTAATTTGGTCAAAGATCGTTTCAAAGAGAATCTCTCATTCCCAGGTCATTGAAGTGAAGCTTGTTATGAGCAGGAGTTTAGGGTCACATGGAGGATTCCCTTTAGCAGGACATGTGACCACAGAGGCCGGGAGGCAGTTGGTTTCCTCGAATCCAGCCTCTCTGACTTTCTCTGATGTGTGTCTGTCTCTGCTTCTCCAGCTCGGAGCCCAGTGTTTTCCCACTTAGCATCTTCTCTCAGGGGACTCTGGACCATCCGGGCATACAAAGCTGAACAGAACTTTCAGCAGCTGTTTGATGCATACCAGGATTTGCACTCAGGTCTGTAAATTTCTGGAAATAATTTCAAGATGGGGTGTGCTGCCTTCTGAGGCCTGAACTCCCTCTCAGGTAGTCTTGCTGGCCAGCATCTCTTTCCATGCTGCCTCTCTGCCCACCTGCCTTCCCAACCCCTTCCTTTCATCATCCCCTCTGTGCTCCCCCTTCCCCCTTCACAGCCCTGCTTTTCTCCCCTGACTGGCTTGCATGGTCCTTCCATCACGGTGCCATATGGATTTCTGTCTCTTTAGGTCAGGAGTCAGCAAACTTTTCTCTTTTGCAAAGATCAGTTAGGGAATATTGTAGTATTTGTGTGCTGTCTGTGTTGCAACACTCACCTTTGCTGTTGTAGCAGAAAGACAGGCAAAGATAATACATTAGCCAATGGCTGTGTTCCAATAAAACTTTCTTTTCAGAACCAGGTGGTCCCTGTTCTTGGCCCCCAGAGTGGTTTGCGAACTCTTTGCAGAGCATGGAGGGTAGCAGACATGATGGACAAAAATAATTTCCTGATTTGCAACCCACTTGATCATACTTTGTATCGGTGAAATTGTTTTTCCTAGGTAGAAAATTCAGAATTTCCTCTAAGTCTATGAAATCCTGGTCAAACTTCCAATCGTTACTTTATTTTGAAGATAAAATGGCATTTTGAAAGTCACATGCAGATCCTGTTAGCTGATGGGCATGTAGACCCTGGCCCTTAAGAATAAACATCGCAGTGCCCTGTAGTGAGGGCAGAAGGTGCTGGAAACAGTGTGAGCTGTGCTCTCAGCTGTCAGAGAGCTGGGAGCAGTCGGCCCTGTGAGAGGACGATCTTCATGCTGAGACCCAGCACTACAGGGAACACACCAATGAGAGGATTTACTGCCTCCTCTCTTATGATCGTATTTTTGTTGATAACCTGTGGGTTCAAGTTCTCAAGCCTTGCTTCCTGGACTGATCCTCTGTGACCCATGTGTTGTCTTGTGTTGGAGCCTAGTTTTCTGGAATTTCCAGGATTCTTGGGTGTGTAACTTTGCTATTCTACCTTGTGTAAAATCTTCTGTAGCTCAACTGAGAAAATGCTCTCTGTTATGAGAAGCAGCTAACATGGTTTTTCTGTTTATGTATTATGCTTAACGATTCACAAATGCAGAGGCTTGGTTCCTGCTTTTGACGACGTCCCGATGGCTCGCTGTGTATCTGGATGTCATCTGTGCCATCTTCATCACTGTTGTTGCCTTTGGGGCCCTGATTCTGGTAGAAAGTAAGTACAGATGTGGATATTTGTGGTTTGTTTACAGTTTACAGCTTTGTTTGTAGTTTTTAAATTCTTGTCATCATGTCTAATATATACTCTTTGGTTCTAATGAATTGTATTAAAGTGTTTGCTGCATATGACTCCTCAGTTTGGTCCATGTGAAGTCATTTGTGTCTTGATGAGAACTTTTATATTTTTTCCTATTTATTTATTTATTTACAATAGGTTCTTGTTGAGATCTCTTTTTTAAAAAAAAATTGATTGGCATATGGTTGATTTACAATGTGTTAGCTTCAGGTGTATAGGCAAGCGAATCTATTATACATATCTCCACTTTTTTAAAGACTCTTTTTCTGTACGCCATGAACATTGGGGTGCATGTATCATTTTTTTAGTAATTTGCATTTTAGTAGATACTTCACATACATTGTCCTTTAGAAAAGAATGTCTGTCTTTGGCTTTCGGAATCTTTAGGAGCAAAGACCAGGTATGAACATGCCTGCTCCAGCAGACCTGTGGTGCCTTGGGCTCCTGCTTTGGCTCGTTTAGTCCATTCTTTCATTTTTAAGTTTTATTGGGGTATGGTTGATTTACACTGTTGTCTTGGTTTCAGATGTACAGCAAAGTGAATCTGCTGCACATAAAATATAGCCACTCTTTTTTATATTGTTTTCCCATATATGTCATTAAAGAGTTCCCTGTACTTTACAGTAGTTTCTTATTAGTTATCTATTTTAATCTTTTACATATAGTAGTATGCATGTGTCAATCCCAGTCTTCCAATTTATCCCACCCCTCCCTTTCTCGTGGTAACCATAAGTTTATTTTCTACACCTGTAACTCTACTTCTGTTTTGTAGATAAGTTCATTTGAAGCCGTTTTTTAGATTCCATATATAAGTGACATCATACTCTATCTTTCTCTGTCTGACTTACTTCACTCAGTACTAAAGTCTCTAGGTCCAGCCATGTTGCTGTAAATGGCATTCTTTTGCCCTTTTTATGGCTGGGTAATATTCCATTGTATGTATGGTACCGCTTCTTCCATATCCATTGCTTGTTGATGGACATTGAGGTTTCTTCCATGTCCTGGCTAATGTAAATAGTGCGTCAGTGAACATTAGGGTGCATGAATCTTTTGGAATTATGGTTTTCTCTGGATATATACCCAGGAATGGGATTGCTGGATCATACAGTAGCTCTGTTTTTAGGGTTCTAAAGGACCTCCACATTGTTCTCCATGGTGTCTGTACCAGTTTACCTTCCCACCAACAGTGTTGGAGGGTGCCTTTTTCTCCACACCCTATCCAGTATTTATTGTTTGTAGACTTTTTGATGATGGTCATACTGACTGGTGTGAGGTGAAACCTCACTGTAGTTTTGATATGCATTTCTGTAATAATTAGAGATTTTATCATCATTCATGTGCTTTTAGGCCATCTGTATGTCTTCTTTGGAGACTGTCTGTCTTAATCTTCTGCCCATTTTTTTGATTGGGTTGTTTATTTATTTATTTTTGATATTGAACTGCATGAACTGTATTCTTTTGGAGTTTAATCCCTTGTCAGTCACTTCATTTGCAAATATTTCCCCTCATTCTGCAGGTTGTCTTTTTTGGTATTTTTATGGTTTTCTTTGCATGCAAAAGCTTTTAAGCTTTGTTAGGTCCCAAATGTTTATGCTTTATTTTATTTTCATTGTCCTAGTGGTGGATCAATAAAGAGCTTACTGTAGTTTATGTCAGAGAGAGTTCTCTCTCTGTTTTCATATAAGAGTTTTGTAGTGTCTGTTCTTATATTTATGTCTAGAATCTATTTTGAATTTATTTTTGAGTATGGGGTTAGGGAGTGTTCTGATTTTATTCTTTTACAAGTAGCTGTCCAGTATTCCTAGCAACACTTATTGAAGAGACTGTCTTTTCTCCATTGTATATTCTTGCTTCCTTTGCCATAGGTGACCATAGGTGAATAGGTTTGTCTCTGGACTTTCTATCTGGTTCCATTGATCTATATTTCTGGTTTTGGTGCCAGTAGCATACTGTTTCAATTACTGTAGCTGTGTAGTATAGTTTAAAGACAGGGAGCCTGATTCCTTCCAGCTTCATTTTTCTTCTTTGTTTGTTTCAAAACTGCGTTGGCTATTCATGGTATTTTGTGTTTCCATACAAAATATAAAATATTTTGTTCTAATTCTGTGAAAAATGCCATTGGTAATTTAATAGGAATTTCACTGAATCTATAGATTGCTTTGAGTAATTTATTTATTTGCAGTAGGTCTTTGTTGAGATCTTTTATCTTTTTATTTTTCTTGAATGGTTTGAAGGTCTATACAACTGTAGCAAACTGATCTTCTGGACATTCCAGGTAGTGTCCTGTAGTTAGGAGGAGAGAATCAAGTTTACTATTAAGCTTTTTGTACAGCTTAGGTTTTAGGTTTTAGCTTTAAGTCTACTTGAATCTCTTGGTTGTAGGGTTCTGGTATATAGGGGTGAGAAAGGTTCTCTGTTGCAAAAACAGTATCCTCACTGCTGTGTGGGTACCAGATGAGCAGCTGTTGGAATGTGGCATGAATTCAGTGTCCTTAACTAGTCCATAGTAATAACACTGAATCATAGTCACTAATAATGGAGCTGTGAGAGTCATATTTTAGATTTAAAAACACTACCTCTTAGAACCCATTGCCTTGTTTTTGTGGTTTCAACTGCAGCTGCATTGGATGTATAAAGTGAAATTACATAATGATAATTGAAGCCATAGGGACAAAAATCTGAATAATGACATGATCTTCACCTATGTAATACTGTCAAGTGTATCTTAATCCAGGTGGGATTAATATGACATAGGACAGAAATGATAAGAGAAGCAGAAGAGATTAGGAAGAGGTGACAAGAATACACAGAAGAACTGTACAAAAACAAACTTAATGACCTGGATAACCATGATGGTGTGGTCATTCACCTAGACTCAGACATCCTGGAGTGTGAAGTCAAGTGGATTTTATCAAAGCATTACTATGAACAAAGCTAGTGAAAGTAATGGAATTCCAGTTGAGCTGTTTAAAATCCTAAGAGGAGATGATGTTGAAGTGCGGCACTCAATATGCCAGCAAATTTGGAAAACTCAGCAGTGGCCATAGGACTGGAAAAGGTCAGTTTTCATTACAATGCCATGGAAGGGTCATGCCAAGGAATGTTCAAACTACCATACAATTGCACTCATTTTGCATGCTAGTAAGGTTGTGTTCAAAATCCTTCAACAGTATGTGAAATGGGAATTTCCAGATGTACAAGCTGGGTTTAGAAAAGGCAGAGGAAATGGAGATCAAATTGCCAACATTCATACAAGCATAGAGAAAGCAAGGGAATTCCAGAAGGGCATCTGCTTCATTGACTATGTGAAAGGCTTTGACTGCATGGATCACATAAATCTGTGGAAAATTCTGCAAGAGACAGGAATACCAGACCATCTTACCTGTCTCCTGAGAAACCTGTATGCAGGTCAAGAAGCAGCAGTTAGAACTGAACATGGAACAGCAGACTGGTTCAATATTGGGAAAAGAATACAAAAAGGCTGTATATTGTCACTGTTTATTTAAGGTATATGCAGAGTACATCATGCAAAATGCCAAGCTGGATGACTTACAAGCTAGAATCAAGATTGCCAGGAGAAATATCAACAACTTCAGATATGCGGATGATATCACTTCAATGGCAGAAAGTGAAGAGGAACTAAGGAATCTCTTGATGAAGATGAAAGAGGAGAGTGAAAAAGCTGGCTTGAAATTCAACATTTAAAATACAATGATCATGGCATCCTGTACAGATTTTATTTTATCAGTTTCCAAAATCACTTTGAACAGTGACTACAGCTATAAAATTAAAAGATGTTTGCTTCTTGGAAGGAAAGCTATGACAAACCTAGACAGAATATTCAAAAGCAGATACATCATGTTGCCAACAGAAGTCCATGTAGTCAAAGCTATGATTTTTCCAGTAGTTATGTAAGACTGTAAGAGTTGGGCCATTAAGAAGGCTGTGAAGTGAAAGTGGCTCAGTCATGTCTGACTTTTGGCAACCCCATGAACTATACAGTCCATGGAATTCTCCAGACCACAATACTGGAGTAGGCAGTCATTCTCTTCTCCAGGAGATCTTCCCAACACAGGGATCGAACCCAGGTCTCCCGCAGGCAGATTCTTTACCAGCTGAGCCATAAGGGAAGCCCTTAAGAAGGCTGAGGGCTGAAGAATTTATGCTTTTGAACTGTGATGCTAGTGGAGACTCTTCAGAGTCCTTTGGACTGTAAGGAGATCAAAGCAGTCAATCCTAAAGGAAATCAATCCTGAATATTCATCGAAGCTGAAGCTCCGATATTTTGGCCACCTGATGCAAAATGCTGACTCATTGGAAAAGACCCTGATGCTGGGAAAGATTGAAGGTAAAAGGAGAAGAGGGCAGCAGAGGATGAGATGGTTCAATAGCATCACCAACTCAATGAACATGAGTTTGAACAAACTCCGGAAGATAATGAAGGACAGGGAAGCCTGGTGTGCTGTAATCCATAGTGTCGCAAAGAGTCAGACATGACTTAGTGAGTGAACAGCAGCAACAACTTTGTTAATTCTTTCTAAATTCATAATATTTAAAAACATTATTCCTTCGTTTGGCTGACCTGGGTCTTAGTTGGGGCACAGGGGATCTTCAGTCTCAGGGGAGACAGGCAGGACTTTAGTTGCAGTGTGTGAAGTCTTAGTTGTGGAAAGTGCAGTCTAGTTTCCTGACCAGGGATCAAACCCAGGCCCCCTGCATTGGAAGTTTGGAATCTCAGCTATTGGACCACCCAGGAAGTCCCTCATGTGGGTTTTTCTTATTTATTTTTTTAACTGTTTTATGGTCTCAATCAGCAGAAGTAATATTATAAGTAATACTATCATTACATGTAAATGAATCAAATATTATAAAGGAGTCCTCTCACTACTATATACAATAGATAACTAAAAAGGACCTACAGTATAACACAGGGAACTCTAATTAATACTCTGTAATGATATATATGGGAAAATAAAAAGAATAGATTATATGTATATATATGGCTATTTCACTTTACTGTACACCTGAAACTAATACAACTTTGTAAATCAACTATTCAGTTCAGTTCAGTCACTCTGCAATAAAAATCATAAAAATAAAAGAGTCTTCATTGTAAAGAGACAGAAGGAGCTGTGTGAGGGGTTGAGAAGTAGACTGACCTTATTTCTCTTCTTCCTCATTTAGCTTTGACTCCTGGGCAGGTTGGCCTGGTCCTGTCTCTCACGCTCACACTCACGTGGATGTTCCCGTGGTGCATCAGGCAAAGTGCCGAAGTTGAGAACATGGTGATGTTTATCTTTCTGTTCTTAGCCTTTTCAAGTCTCCTTGCCATTAAATGGCATAAAAGCAATTCTTATGTAAAATAGTAAAACTATTATTTTTGCATTATAGTTAACAAAGTTTTTTTTTTTTGTATTCTCCTCCATCTGCTTAAAGTTAATGTAAAATTAAATATATACATCTTTCTCAGACTTATGTATACCATGCCAGAAAGTTTTATATTCATCACAGACTGACTTCAAATGCAGTAAATGTCTCAAAGGAGAAAGGTCCTGAAATTCTGGAGAGAATATAGGCTAATTGTTTATTAACTAGCAGCTTGTTTACCTTTGTTTCTTAATGGGTAATTCCTCATTTTTGGTAAAAGAAAAGAATCCAGTATTTTGAGGTTTATTTAATTAATATGTTCCTGCACCCCTCCGTGCATTTTAGCATTTATTCTTGTATGTGTTGAACACCTGAATTTGCTGGCAGCCCTTCTTCCTGGTAGGATAGGCTCCCTCTCAGAGTGTGCTCTCAAAGGGGTGGGGTTATGTAAATTATACATTTTGAATTTTTCCTAAAGGGAGAAAAACAAAGTCTTTCCCTGTCAGCCTTCTAACAGAGTAGACAGTGACTAATTATTAAAATGAGTCTTGATGACTGTCCAATTCTGCTCATCTGTAACATGTGACCCTTCTGTAGCCACACATACTGATTGGTGTCCATAAGTATTCTTTTCTTTGAAAAAATTCTCGTTTTTTTCTTCAGATGTGAAAGGTGGATCAATAAAATTTTACCATTCATTTCTGTAATGCTTTTAGTTTTAATATAAAGTTGAAGGGAATAGTCATAAGTAAAAGTATTGAGGATGATGAACAAGTTTGCAAATCATCCAAGGCCTCATCAGACTCCTACTTCTGTCCTTTATGGATTCTGAGCCCAGGATGTTCTAAACCATAGGAAAGCAGAAGGTTTTACTTAAAGTCTCTGATCATCCATAAATAAGACCCCCTGACACTAACTCATGTGATGTCATATGTGTTTCAGATGATTTCAGTAGAAAGGGGGATTGAATATACATACCTTGAGAAAGAAGCACCCTGGGAATATGAATATCGTCCACCTCCATCCTGGCCCCAGAGTGGAGCGATTTACTTTTCTAATATGAACTTCAGGTACAGCTTGGATGGGCCTCTGGTATTGAAGAACGTGGGAATGTCCATTGGCACAAGAGCAAAGGTTAGTTTAAGCCATTTGCCTGTCTAAAATCCAGCTAAAGTTTTAGCACCACTTCTGGTCTTGGCTTCCTTGTCTGTGTACAGGGGTCTCTTTGTTCCTAATGGATGCAGATTAGATCAGTGACACTGTCCCTGAATCTTTCTTGGAAACTGACCATGGAATGGGGATACCAGCATTTTTTTCCCTGTATCACCAGCTCCTTCCTGGTGGTTGATGGGTCATGGGCTCCAGGCCTTGATCTTAACCTGACCCAGGGCACAATATGTGACACCTAATTATTCATAACAAAGACTGTGTAGTCTCCTGGCTCCCTGTTCCTAACTCTCCAGTATTTCATTCCTTTCCATCTTTTATTTTTAATATATTTTTATTTATTTATTTGGCTGTGCTGGTTTTAGTTGTGGCACACAGGATCTTTGATCTTCACTGTGGCATGCACACTCTTAGTTGCAGCATGTAGGATCTGTTAATAGTTCCCTGATCAGGAATGGAACCCAGGCCCCCTGCTTTGGGACACAGGTTCTTAGCCACTGGACCACCAGCAATGTTCCCCATCTTTTCTTCTTTGTGTTTCTTCTTTTCCTCCCACGGTGCCCTCTGGTGTAGCCTGCTCCTCTGTCCCTGGGTTTTTGCCGTGGACTTGTCCTCTACTCACCCACACTGAGCTGCCATGCCCCTGCCCTCCCACCCACAGACTGCTTCTTTCTTTAGCACATAACTGATCCTTACTGGCCTGGGTGAGTTGCTGCCGGAACCAGACCACAGCCCTAAGCCTGGTCCAGTAGGGGCTGTCGGGAAGAGAAGAGCCTGAATCATGACCCAGTCAGGGGTGAGGAACCAGGGCCTCAGACGGAGGCAGGGCCTGGGGACTTACTCAAAGTCAAAAGCACCTTGAAGGGAGCAGGGAAGATCCACATGGGAGATGGCAGAGAGGCTGTGACCTAGACCTGCCATTGTCCGTGTCTGCTGGTGATGTTCCTTTCTCGTTAAGCTTGAGGCTTTCAGCTGGGCCCAGGACAGTGTCTTGAAGAGACTAAACCAGAACAGACAAGGTGGTAGGAAGCTCTTCCCCATCTCCCTCTGAAGCCAGTATGTCTCCTGACTTACGCACACCCCTGCAATCAGGTCGTGTGTAGTTCTCCCAAAGCACCGTGCACTCCCGGTTTTCAGCATGCACGCTGCGCCTCTACCTCAGAGACCTGTTCCCTCCATCATCTGGCTGGTGAACGTCTCCTCATTTTCTGAGTTGATCTAACAAATCTTTGAAACCCTCAATTCTTCGTTAGTGTCTTATCTTTTCTTTTATGATAGAAATTATGGTACACTGTTTTCACAGTAGCCAAAAATTGGAAGGAACTAAATCCTTACAATGAAATATTCTTCAGTTTTAAAAAGGAAGAAAATTCTGACCTATGGATAAACCATGATATCTTTCCAAATGATATAAGCCAGACACAAAGGGAATGAATACTCTGATTCCACTTATGTGAGATTCCTAGAGTAGTCAAATTCAAGGAGACAGGAAGTAGGATGGTGGTCTCCAGGGACTGGTGGATGGGAAATGGGAAGTTGTTTGTTTAATGGGTATAGAATTTCAGTTTTAGCAGGCAAAAAATTTCTCGAGCTTGGCTGTACAACAATGTGAATATACTGAACACCAAACTGTCCACTAAAAAATGGTTATGCAGTTAAATTTTATGTTATGTGAATTTTACTATAATGAAAATAAAAGCTACCACCTATAGCATGCTTTATAATTTGGAATCTGTATTTCACAGTAAGTACCTTGAGGTTTTTTAAAATCAGGGAGCATCTTGTTTTCATCTTTTTTCCCCAGAAAGTGGCATTCTGCAGGGCACAGAGAGGGTGCTTAGGGACTGCTGGTTTCGAGGGTGAGTAGCAGACAGGTGTGAGCAGCCAGTAACCAACACACACATACACAAGACAGCTCTGAATAACGGAAAGAACTGCTCTTTAAAACTCTCAGCACCACAGACCCATCTAGTGGACTGTAGCTGTAATTTAGTGAATAATACCCTTGTAACATAAAAATGAAAAAAAATAAATATTCAACTTAATCCCCAAATGCTACCCAGAGAGCAGCTTCAGTTAGTCACAGGGCAAAAGCTGGTCTTAATTACTTCCAGTTCCAGTGTAGGTCAGAAATAAGGTGAACTGGTGTGTCAGGAAAACATTAACCACAGCTCTTGATATAATCCTGTCCCCTAGAGCACTCAAGGCAATGTTAGTTTACTCTCAGACAATGTGTCTGTCAGATTTTCCATTGTAAATGTAATTCTGTTAACTTGCACTTGTCTTAAATTTTCCCCAAAGGCATAGAATATGAATTATCTAAGAAACTCTGTAACACAACTTAGGAACATAACAGATTCTTTATTCTTCCTTCTTAATACCTGAAAATCATAGGATTATTGATATTCTAAAATGTTTCAGGCAAATTAAATTTGGAGACTGAATTAATGACTGTAGCAACTTGACACAGTATCGCCATTAGCTTTATTTCTGTGTGGGGAGATGATACCTGGGCAGCATGTTTATGAAGCCATTTCACTTCACGTGTGTACATCCTACCTATTCCTCTTCTGCTTATGGTCCCCACCCCCGTCACTCCAGGAGACACGTTTGGTGTTGGATTTGATTAAGGGAGGCTGCTGTGGGTGGGGAGGGGACATGTGAGTGAACCAGCCTAGCAGAAGGGAGGCTTTATTCTGTTTTCCTCATTCCTTCTGCTGTCAGGATTCCTGGAAGTTACGGCCAATAGGAAAGTGTAATAGGTACTATGCAGGATTTTAATCCATAGAAGAAATAGCAAGTGAAAAAAAAGAACCAAGACTTCCCTCGTTTTGCAGTGGAGAAGAATTCACCTGCCAGTGCAGGGAACACTGGTTCAATCCCTAGTCTGAGAAGATTCCACATGCCGAAGAGCAAGTAAGTCCATGCGGCACAACTACTGAGCCTGCATGCCACAACTACTCAAGCTTGTGCTCAGTAACAAAAGGAGTGAGAAGCCCGTGCACTGCAACAAGGCATAGCCCGCACTCATCACAACTAGAGACAGCCTGGATCACAATAAACTGTGGAAAATTCTGTAAGAGATGGGAATACCAGACCACCTGACCTGCCTCTTGAGAAATCTGTATGCAGGTCAGGAAGCAACAGTTAGAACTGGACATGGAACAACAGACTGGTTCCAAATAGGAAAAGGAGTATGGCAAGGCTGTATATTATCACCCTGCTTATTTAACTTATATGCAGAGTACATCATGAGAAACGCTGAGCTGGAAGAAGCACAATCTGGAATCAAGATTGCTGGGAGAAATATCAATAACCTCAGATATGCAGATGACACCACCCTTATGGCAGAAAGAGGAACTAAAAAGCTTCTTGATGAAAGTGAAAGTGGAGAGTGAAAAAGTTGGGTTAAAGCTCAACATTCAGAAAATGAAGATCATGGCATCTGGCCCCATCACTTCATGGGAAACAGATAGGGAAACAAGTGGAAACAGTATCAGACTTTATTTTTTTGGGTTCCAAAATCACTGCAGATGGTGACTGCAGCTGTGAAATTAAAAGACACTTACTCCTTGGAAGAAAAGTTATGTCCAACCTAGACAGCATATTCAAAAGCAGAGACATTACTTTGCCAACAAAGGTCCATCTAGTCAAGGCTATGGTTTTTCCTGTGGTCATGTATGGATGTGAAAGTTGGACTGTGAAGAAGGCTGAGCGCCGAAGAATTGATGCTTTTGAACTGTGGTGTTGGAGAAGACTCTTGAGAGTCCCTTGGACTGCAAAGAGATCCAACCAGTCCATTCTGAAGGAGATCAGCCCTGGGATTGCTTTGGAGGGAATGATGCTAAAGCTGAACCTCCAGTACTTTGGCCACCTCATGGAAAGAGTTGACTCATTGGAAAACACTCTGATGCTGGGAGGGATTGGGGGCAGGAGGAGAAGGGGACGATAGAGGATGAGATGGCTGGATGGCATCACTGACTCAATGGACATGAGTCTGAGTGAACTCCAGGAGTTGGTGATGGACAGGGAGGCCTGGCATGCTCCGATTCATGGGATCGCAAAGAGTCGGACACGACTGAGCGACTGAACTGAAATGAACTGAACTGAACACAGCAATCATGACCCAGCTCAGCCAAAATTAAAAAAAAAAAAAAAAAAAAAACTGAGGTAAATAGTACCTTAGGTTTCCTGGTTTTCTGAACATGGGCTACATTTTTTATTTAGATGATTTTTGTGGTTGATTTGATGATTTTAGAGAGTCCTGGGCCATATTAAAGCATTTTTCAGCTCTAGAGGTAGACTAATTTTGTTTGTTTTTGCTCACAGCTATTACTTGGGTAATACATTTTTACAGATGCTTACGAGACCTTGGTATAATGTGCAAAAAATATTTTTCTCTTTTTAACATAATATTTTCCTAGAAACCCCTCCCTTCATTCTCAGCGTGTCTCCCTTCCCCTGCCAACTTCCTAATTCCTTGCGATTTAGACTCTGGTGCCAGGGTCAGTAGCACCTGCATCTCCTGGAGCTTCTTAGAAATGCAGAGTCTCAGGCCCATTCAGCTCACTTTCTCAGCATTGCATTTAAATAAGACCTTCTAGTAAATTACTTTTTCTCCCAAAGACAGTTTTTGATGACTGATAGCTAGTGATTTCCAAGAAATATCCTTAGACAGTTTGAGACTGAGCTCATGAATCACCCAAACCCCTATTGTGACTGAGCAGGAGGCTCTAGAAAAATCTCTGCCACCTAACCCTACAGATTTACTTACTTTTATATTCTATAAGTTGGGCCTTTACAATATAATCTAATTCTGTGTGATTCTACTGCATTTATTTGCATCTTTTCAGTGGAGTCTGTCATCATCACAGGCAATTTTCATCCTGCTCCCAACTTCCCCACCAACCTACTGCGGGGACTGGAGGGATTTCCCACAGGCTCAGCCCTGCCTGGACCTGGAGTCAGAAAGAGCTGAGTGTAGCAGTGTATGCAGTTCTTTCACCACCTAATGGGATAAAAAATGAGTCTTCCTGCCCCAAGCAGGGCATGAGGTCTCTCTGGTCTGTTCCCCAGGTACCATGTGCCCCACTCAGCTGCAGGTTTCTCTGTCAGCCCAGCTGTGGGTGTCAGTTCTTCCTGCCGACAGCCGGCACACCTGACCTCAGGCACAGTTTTTTTTTTTTTTTCCTGTTAATTAACCTCTCTTTATTTTCATTTGAACAGAAATAGATTCTAGCAAAGTGATGGGCATCTATTCAAATGAGTCATTAAAAGCCCACTGACAGCTGCTCACAGGCGATGATAAGTGCCTCTTGTAGAGATTTATGATGGAGAAAAGTAATGTACCTCATTTGCCATTTTCTTTCCAAGAAAGATGCACAGGGGCTCACCTTCAGGTTACTGTATGTCTCAATCTTCTATCTCTTGCTTCTGAATCCAGAACATGGAGGCAGGCAGATTTACTGCCTGTAATGCCACTTCCCCCTCCCAGGATGGCAGAGACCAGTTTGTTGTTGTTGTTTAAATTATTTGTTTATTGGCCACAAGAGCAGCATGTGGGGCCTCAGTCCCCCAACCAGGGACTGAACATTGGAAGTCAGGAGCTTTAACCAGTGGACCACCAGGGAAGTCTCATAGCAGAGCCCAGCTTTGCTCTAAGACTTGGGTGAATTTGACGGATCTGAGGTATTCTCTCTTCAGGAATCATTCCAGGCGGCCCAAGGAACCTTGAGGGACTTGAAGGAGGTTATGGGTTCCTCTCAGAAAGGTTTCCCTCAGTCATCCAAGGAGCCAGGCAGGACAGCATCTCACCTCTCAGCAGATCTCGTCCTACCTGGATGTGGCACCCAGACAGCCATCTTCATGGTGAAGCAGTGTGGGAAGCGGCCAGGCTGAGGGCAGCGCAGGGGGGACAAGGCTCCTGGAGGCACACTCTTTATTCCCACTCACCACGTACATCCCTGTATTCACTTCATGCTTTAACTCTCTGGTCATAGGATCTCTATGTTAAGCCTGTACATTTAATTGCAGCTACACTCCTTCCCACTTTCTCTGTTCTAGCTTCACAGAGGGACATGATAAGGTGCCAGGCCATCCAGGTGATAAGGAGGCCATCAGCAGATAGAGAAAAGAGCCTGAGGATGTGGATTTGAGTCCCATCCTGTGACTGATGGGCTCTGATATTTCAGGCAGACTAATTCATCTAACTAAGCCTCAATCTTTTCTTTTGCAAAATGAAAGTGATAGGATGTAGCCTGTAGGGTTGTTGTACAACTTAACAAGATAAGACATGTAAAGCACCCAGTATGGGGATCAGAGTAATTGCTTGGATAAAGATGGCCATCATTTTCATTAGGTGTAAAATGACCATAACCACTTATATTGCAAAAGTTGTCTGTCCCATGAGAAAATAGGTGCTGGCCATTTGAAGTTGTATCTATAGCTGTAGGGTCCATGTGTTGTGTCTTTCTCTGTATGGTTTATCATATATCTAAATAATATGGTAATAGATTTTCCATAAATTTGTCTGGCCTGAGTTAAAATCTAAGTTCCCCATGGAAGCTTCTTTTTCTCAGGACACCACAGGTAATACAAATAAAGACAGTCAAATCCAATACAGATTCTGCTGTCAACATGTACAGTTCATCCAAAGAAACAAGAAAATGACTATATTAACTTTGTAAGCTAGAAAGAGGTCATAATTTTTATAGAGGTTTTTACAAAAATAATATCTGTCATTTTTTTTTTTTTTTAATGCCATAACATCTGTTAGGATTGGGACAAGCCCACATGAGGGGACAGGGGGAGCATTTCCAAGGATTCAGGCATGTGAGAGAGACTTAGTGATGTGTGGTTAGGGTTCCAGCAGATGGAAATGCATTCAGTAGAAATGCATGTGAAAGTTCTTTAGGAGTTGGGGTCAACATAAGCAAAAACATGATGTCCTGATCCAGTGAGTGAAGAACTAGGCACCTGCAGAGCATTTCAGAAAATCAGCTACCAGATGTGCAGCAGACACTTTCATACTCAAACCTGAAAAGTACTGAGTGACCCCAAGGAAGCTGACTTGTGGACATGTGCATCAGTTGGGACGGTTGTGTAGAAGAGACATCCTGGGATGGAGTGATGGGCACAGAGCCGACTGTTGGGAGTTTAATCCGAGAAGTGAGAGCATGAGGACCAGAGTAGGCAGATGCGGGAGGCAGGGAGCCCGGAGCTGTTGTGCCTCCAACAAAATGTCTTGGGAAAGTGATTCCACTTTTGGGGATCAAACATATGTCAATTAAAACAAAGCTCTGAACATCCAGGTTTGTGAATGTGCAGGGAATCGAGTGGGAGTAGAAAATGGTATCGTATTTCTGGAGGGTAGGTTAATAGCTTAACGGCTTCCTCTGAAAATGTTCATATTTGATTCTCAGCAGTTCCACGTCTGAGAGTTTATCTGAAGGAAATGATTAAGGTTGTTTGCAAAAACAAGATTTAGCTTCAAGGATATTTAACAGAGTTATATATAATAGTAAATTATTGGAGATTGCCTAAATATCCAGCAGTAGAGGGTTTGGTAAATGATCACATATATTGTAATATTTTTTAGTTATTAAAATAAATGTTCTTATGAAGTACTAAATGAAAAAATGTAACCGTATGTTCGTATTAATCCCATTTTGTTTATATATGTGAACTTGTGCCTTCAAGACCACATAGAGTAGACTAGAAAGTAAAAATGTCGTCTTGAAAATGTTTTTTTCAGAGTGTTGAGGCTAGCTAGTATTTACTTTTCAAATTCATTTGCACTGTTTATTTTTAAGGAAAGAGTTTGTTTTAGCTTGTTTTTTAAAAGGTGATGCAACCTGGCACTCTGGTGCTGACTGTGGACCTTAAAATGAAGAACTGAGTCATGAAACACTGCAAGAGTAGTCTTCAGGGCTTGGCACCGTGCTTTACTCAGGGAAGTAAGGTGGACAGTTCAGCCCCTGAGCCTAGGAAAGAAATCGTGAGAGTAAAGTGGGAAAGACGAAGGAAGGGGTTGTTTTGTGTGGGGCATTGGATGTTGATTATGTTGAGTTTGATGTGTGAAGAGAGATCCAGGTGCAAGTGTCTAACAAGTTGGTGTCATCATCAGAGACCAACCTGGTTGGAAAAACAGAAAGGAGCCATTGTAAAGCAAATAAAATAAGATTTTCTCCAAGTGTCTTTATAATTTATTTATTTATTTATTTTTGGCTGTGCTGGGTCTCTGTTGCTGCTCGGGCAGAAAGCAAAGAGGAACTAATGAGCCTTTTGATGAAAGTGAAAGAGAAGAGTGAAAAAGCTGGCTTAAAATTCAACATTCAATAAATGAAGATCATAGTATCTGGTCCAGTCACTTCGAGGCAGATAGATGGGGACACAATGGAAAGTGACAGACATTATTTTCCTGGGCTCCAGAATCACAGTGGTCAGTGCCAGCAGCCATGAAATTAAAAGACATTTGCTCAGGCAGTGAGTGGAGACTTCTAGTTGTGGTGAGTGGAGAGTGCTCTACTTATGGTGCATTGGCTTCTCATCGTGGTGTCTTCTCTTGTTATAGAGCATGGTCTATAGGGTGTGAGGGTTTAGTAGATGTGGCATGTGGGCTCAGTAGTTTTGGTTCCCAGGTTCTAGAGCACAGGCTCAATAGTTGTGGTGCATGAGCTTAGTTGCTTTGTGGGATGTGGGATTCTCCCAGACCAGGGATTGCAGCCATGACTCTTGTACTGGCAGCTGGATTCTTTACCACTGAGCCTCCAGGGAAGCCCTCCAAGTATCTTTAGATTGAAGGATGTAAGGTTAGTGATACTGGTGATACTCTCCACGGGCAATTGGTAAAACCCTTTGTTTACCCAGAAAAGTCATTCAGACTATAGTTTTGATGACTGAACTGTAGAAATAGCCAGAACCAGGTTTTCTTTGAGTTGGCTTTTTCTTTTGGGGTGCCTGTGGCCATGCAACATGTGGGATCTTGGTCGTTCGACCAGGGATTGAACCCACATTCCCTGTAGTGGAAGCACAGAATCATAACCATTGGACTGCCAGGGAAGCCCTCCATTTATTTATTTAGTTAGTTAGTTCTCCTCACTGGAATTTGGAGTTCACAGTCCTATGGTCATGAATAGCCCTATGCTGCTGCTAAGTCACCTCAGTCGTGTCCCACTCTGTGTGACCTCATAGACGGCAGCCCACCATACTCCCCCATTCCTGGGATTCTCCAGGCAAGAATACTGGAGTGGGTTGCCATTTTCTTCTCCAATGCATGAAAGTGAAAAGTGAAAGTGAAGTCGCTCAGTGGTGTCCGACTCTTAGCGACCCCACAGACTGCAGCCTACAACGCTCCTCCATCCTTGAGATTTTCCAGGCAAGAGTACTAGAGTGGGGTGCCATCACCTTCTCCAGAACAGCCCTATAAGTGCCCCTATATATCTCAGACCATTTACTCAAACTCCACAAATGTTCCTGTTTGCAAAGATGGATCAATTTCAGTAGAGCTGATGACATGGAAACATCCATGCATCCTCACAGATAGAGTACTCACTTGTGTCCTGTTGTGGGTTGATTTATGTATGAGAACACCAAGATATGTAGGCATACCTGTTTTTATTGTGCTTCACAGAGAATGCATTTTCCCCACAAATTGTACATTTATGGCAACAGTGTGTCAAGAAATACATTGGCACCATTTTTCCTACAGTATTTGTTAACTTCATATCTCTGTGTCACATTTTGATAATTCTTGCACTATTTCAAACCATTTCATTATTAATGAAACGTGTTATTCTGGGATCTGTGATCAGTGTGTTTTAAGGCTCAAATGATGGTTAGCATTCTTTTAGCAATAAACTATTGGAAATTAAGTTGTGTATATCTTTTTAATATATAATGCTATTGTACACTTAGTAGACTACAATATAGAATAAACATAAATCTTCCTGAACAGAGAAAAAAAAAAATTCATGTAACTTGCTTTATTTTGTGATAGTCACATTACTGAGGTTGTCTGGACCAAATCCAAAATATCTTTGAGGCCTGCCTGTACACAAAACATGAGTCACATATATATAAACTACACCTTGCCTGTGTGCACAGAATGGCCCATCTGTATAATATAGATTAGGGTTTAAAATAAGGTGCAAAATGTCTGGAGAAACATATGCAGGTCAAGAAGCAACAGTTAGAACTGGACATGGAACAACGGACTGGTTGAAAATTGGGAAAGGAGTATGTCAAGGCTGTATTTTGTCACCCTGCTTATTCAACTTATACGCAAAGTACATCATGTGAAATGCTGGGCTGGATGAAGCTCAAGCTGGATGGAATTAAGACTGCCGGGAGAAATGGCAATAACCTCAGATATGCAGATGACACCACCCTAATGGCAATGGCAGAAAGCAAAAAGTAACTAAAGAGCCTGAAGAAAGTGAAAGAGGAGAGTGAAAAAGCTGGCTTAAAATTCAATATTCAGTAAATGAAGATCATAGTGTCCTGTCCAGTCACTTCGTGGCAGATAGATGGGGAAACAATGGAAAGTGACAGACTTTATTTTCCTCCAGAATCACTGTGGTCAGTGACGGCAGCCATGAAATTAAAAGAAGTTTGCTCTTTGGAAGAAAAATATTGACAAACCTAGACAGAATATTGAAAAGTAGAGACATGACTTTGCCAAAAAAAAAGTCCATATAATCAAAACTATGGTTTTTCAGTAGTCATATATGGATGTAAGGGTTGAACCATAAAGAAGGCTGAGTGCCAAAGAATTGATGCTTTCGAACTGTGGTGACCCTTGGACTGTAAGGAGATCAAACCAGTCAATCCTATAGGGAATCAACTCTGAATATTCATTGGAAGGACCGATGCTGAAGCTGAGGCTCCAATACTTTGGCTACCTGATGGAAAGAGCTGATTCATTGGGAAAGACCCTGATGCTGCAAAAGACTGAAGGCAAGAGAAGGGTTCAATAGAGATGGTTAGATGGCATCACTGACTCGATGGACATGAATTTGAGCAAACTCCAGGAGGTGGTGATGGACAGGGAAGCCTGATGTGCTGTCCATGGGGTTGCAAAGAGTTGGACATGACTGACACACTAAACAACAACAACAACAAAAATATCTTATAGACGTATTATCTTTGTAAGATAATAAAATTAGATAAGCCCAATTTTCTTATGTTTAATATCTATAAATATAAATTCTTTTTTGAAATGCCATGATTGATTTGACAGGCTAAGTTGTGAGACTTTAGAGGTATTCAAATCAGAAAAATCAAAATTTCTAAGAATTCTGATTATATTGCATAGAAAGATTTAGTTCTCTTTAAAGCTATGATTTTTAAAATTTTACTGATTTACAAATGATCGAAAGCATGTCTTACACCCTTATCAATTCCAGATTCTAAATAGAGATGAAATCATCTCTAGGGAAGCTTCCTTCAGGGAATTTGCAGTTAGACATCCCTGGTGGCTCAGAGGGTAAAGAATCTGCCTGCAAGGCAGAAGACCCAGGCTCCATCCCTGGGTCAGGAAGATCCCTTGGAGTAGGAAATGGCAACCCACTCTACTGTTCTTCTCTTGAGAATTCCATGGACAGAGAAGCCTGGTGAGCTACATTCCATGGGGTCGCCAAAAGTCAGACAAGACTGAGTGACTAATACTTTCTTTCACTTTCAAACTCATTGGTAAAAAAGTCAGTTTATGCATACATATTTAAATGCAGTTTCATTCCCTACCAGCGAGAAGGCAGTGGCACCCCACTTCAGTACTCTTGCCTGAAAAATCCCATGGACGGAGGAGTCTGGTAGGCTGCAGTCCATGGGGTCGCTAAGAGTCGGACATAACTGAGCGACTTCACTTTCACTTTTTACTTTCATGCATTGGAGAAGGAAATGGCAACCCACTCTAGTGTTCTTGCCTGGAGAATCCCAGGGACGGGGGAGCCTGGTGGGCTGCTGTCTATGGGGTCGCACAGAGTCAGACACGACTGAAGTGATTTAGCAGGAGCAGCAGCATTTAACCTGCATTGTATAGATTCTTTAATCTTATTGCTAGTCACTTAATTTCTCCCTGCTTTGATATTAATAAATAGACTGACACTTGACATGTATTTTTTCAATTGTAAGTATTAATTTGTTAATAAGATGCCTTTTGTACTGCTCCAATTAAAGGTCCCATGTAAACAGCAAATTTTGTTTATCTTATTGTTGGCCTCATTATGTGCATTTTGTCTACTGGCCTCTGTCTTTTAAGATTTTGAATTTTATATTTTAAGATGTTTCAACATCGAATATAATTAAGATATTTAATATCAGGAAATGATTTCATTTTTCTACCAAAGAATAATTCCTCTTAAATAACAGATCCCTGAGAAAGTGAGTACTTGTTTGTGTATCACTTCTAACTTGTTGACATCTCTGTAAAACTACCCATGTGATTCCCAAGGTCCAATTACCTAAGCAGCAGGAATAAAGCTAATTTAAAAGCTGGCTTCTTATGCACCACTTAGGAGACTGCAGGTTTTTCACAGCCAGCAGATGATTTTTTAAGTCATCTTGCTTAATTTATGAATGTTAGTTACATACATCCATACACATTTATACACATACACCACACACACATACCTGTCCTCCCCTTTAACATACCACATAATGGATACTATGTGATAATCACAGAAAACAATTTTCAGCATATTAAGCATCCCTTCAGGGAAATCTGAATAAAACTGCATGAAATCTTGAAGTGAAGTGAAGTGAAAGTCAGTTGTGTCCAACTCTTTGAGACCCCATGGACTATACAGTCCATGGAATTCTCCAGGCCAGAATACTTGAGTGGGTAGCATTTCCCTTCTCCAGAGGATCTTCCAATCCAGGGATCGAACCCAGGTTTCTGGCATTGTGGGCAGATTCTTTACCAGCTGAGCTACAATCTTAAGAAGGCATAAAAATTGCTCTAGTTTATATTCCATATGCTTGGGATGATGGTGGTCTCAACCAGGGGCATTTGTGAATATCTGCCATTTTTGATTGCCACAATTTGGGGATTGAATCTGGTACCTAGTGGGTAGAGTTCATGGGTACTTTTAAACATCTTACAATATACATGACAGTCTCCTCACCCCCCAACAATGAATTATCTGACCCAAAATGTCAGTAAGACCATGCTTGAGAAACTACAGACTACTCTTTATATGTAATAGAACTTTGAAAATTCATCTTCAACAATCAGGGTTTCTCCTAGGTTTGTTGTATCCTGGTTATTCTTAATCCCCCTTGGTCTCTTTATAGTGTGGCATTGTGGGAAGAACAGGAGCCGGAAAAAGTTCCCTCATCGCTGCCCTTCTTAGATTGTCAGAAACCGAAGGTGGCATTCGGATTGATGGGATCTGGACAAACAACATTGGGCTTCATGATTTAAGGAAGAAAATGTCAGTTGCACCTCAGGTATGCACATCAGAGCATTGTCACATTGTTCTTTTTATAACATATCTAAGTTTAATTGCTTTTAATTTGCTTTTTTTTTTTTTCAAATTACATCAAAGGGTTGATCCTTTTTTTCCCAATAGAGCACAGTTTTAACATCAGGTATTTTCAACAGACATTTTCATAGGACACATGTTTTGTTTCTTTGTCCATTCGTTAGTTTTGTGTGCATGTGACTTAATAAGTTACTGAGATAGATTTCTGGACTCAGTCTTCCTCAGTTTCCACAATTTTATCCACTGATAACCACATAATTCTGAGAACAAAAGGATAAATGGTTTGTTTAGCACTGGAGCGGTTCCTATAGGGAAACATGACTGTTAAGTGTCTTATAGATGGAATTTCACTGTGGGAAATGAAGACATCTTTTCAAAGGTGATTATCTTCTTGGAGGACTTTCTGTGGAACTGCTGAGCTTTGAGAATTACAGGTTATATAGATGCTTTGGGGCGACTTTGACAATTCATCCATTAGTAAATAATTTTCACCAGGGAGGCAGTATAGAATAGTGAGGTAGAGCAGGTGACTGAGAAATCTGTCTCTATGTACCTCAGTTTTCTCTGTCTTACAAGATAACTAACAGTACCGACCCCTTGAGCTGTTGTGAGGACAAAATAGATCACTAAGTGTGAAGTGCTTCACGTAGACCCAGATGTGACTGCCGTGATAGTGGAGCATCTATCTATCATTAGCCAGTCTATTCCTGGACTCTGATTCTATTTTCTTTTCTTCTGTGTCTTAAAGAAGTATAACTTTCAGAGAGTGTTTTGGAGACTCGATTCATATGCACAGTAGACACTCATGTCATTCCTTGTGGTTCATTCACTCAACATCATTCGCTGAATATTTGCTAAGACATTACTATCCTTCAGGTATATAGCCAAAGGCAACCTAGATCCTGCATCCTCATCTTCCATCCTGCCCTCTCCTTTGACAGACTTACTGATTTTTTAAAAAGGAATTCGAATTTATTTTATATACTTGATAATCATCTGCCCATCAAAAGAAACTCAGATAAATACCCTCATGAGATGAAAAACAGAGAGGAGATGAGACAAAATGATCCAGGCAATTGTGCTTTCTGGAATGTGGGTTTAATGTGCCCTGAAATGCCTGTGTATTAGGAAGCATCTCAACATGGCACCCAAAGGGAAGGAGAACTTGGGCTTGGATCTTACAACTGAGTACAGCTGTTGCTATACCCATGGCCTCTAAAATACCTGGAATTACTCTAAGTACTCTTGTTTTACTAATTAATTTGTTTTTAATTGAAAGATAATTACTTTACAATATTCTTTTGGTTACTGCCATATATCAACATGGATCAGCCATAGGTATACATATGCCCCCTCCCTCTTGAATGTCCTTCCCACCTCCCACCTCATGCCACCCCTCTACGTTATCACAGAGCACTGGATTTGAGCTCCCTGCTCATACAGCAAATTTCCACTGGCTATCTAATTTTACATATGGTAATGTATATGTCTAAATACTTTTGAAACCAAGATACAGCTTTACAGACTACAGTGAAATGCCACCTCATACCCTTTAAGACATCTACTATCAAAAAGAAAAATGAAAGAGAGAAAGAAAGAAGATGGGTTGGCAGTATTGGCAAGGATGTAGAGAAGTTAGAATCCTTGTTCGTTGCTGGTAGGAATGTAAGATAGTACAGCCACTGTGGAAAACAAGTAGTCATTTCTCAAAAAAGTTAAAGATAGAATTATTATATGATCTACCAATTCTACTTTAAAGTATAAACCCAAAAGAATTGAAAGAAAGATCTTGAAGTGATACCTGCACTTGCATGTTCATAGCAGCATTATTCTCAGTAGCAAAAAGGTGGAGGCACCTAAAGGACCATTGACAGATGAATCAATAAACAAAATGTAGTGCGTATATGTATACAGTGGAGTATTATTCAGACTTAGAAAGGAAGGAAGTTCTGACTCCTGCTACAGCACAGATGAACCTTGAGGAAATTAAGCTAAGTAAAATAAGCCAATCAAAAAGGACAAATACTGTATGATTCTGAAAGGTTGTTGTTGAATCACGCGAATACACCGGGATTCTTGGCCCCCGGAGGAGAAAAATTCAATCCGGGGCCAGAGATAAGGCTTGATCGCTCAGAGCTTTTGTGTAATAAAGTTTTATTAAAGTATAAAGGAGTTAAAGAAAGCTTCTGACATAGGCATCAGAAGGGGGCAGAAAGAGTACCCGCTTGCTAGCACAAGCAATGAGGTTATATAATCCAAAGAATGTCTGGAGGTTGTAAAGACCTCATCAGACCTACTCCCATAATTTACATTTTAAGATAACACTGTCCTCAGGCAAGTACATCCTTGTAAAGACCAGGTCTACTCCCATAATTAACATTTTAAGATAACAGAAGGTTGAATCCAAAGACTGTCCTTAGGCAGGATACATTATTGTTATATAATCCTAAGGAATGTGGAGAAAGAAAAAAAGTTTGTCCTTTCTTCCTCCTTGAGAATTCCAGACCCCTCTCTCCTGGGGACCCCTAGACTCCCTATCAACCTGCCTAGGAACTGACTCTCTCAATTCTATTAATATGAGCTACGTAGAGTAGTAAACACATGGAGACAGGAAGTAGAATGGTGGGTGCCAGGAGTTGCTGGGAGTGGGGAGTTGTTGTTTAGTGGGTAGAGTTTCAGTTCTGCAAGATGAAAGAAGTTCTGTGGCTAGAAGGTAAAGATGTACAATAATGTGAATGTATTTAATACCACTGAACTGTGTGCTTACAAATGGTTAAGCTAGTAAATTTCACGTGTATTTTACTACAATTAAATTTTTTTCCCAAAGATATCCCTTTCAGGAAAAATGGGACAAACTTTTTAGCACATTCAGTTTCTATATTTAAAGATTCCCTCTGGTTATTTAATTTATGACTTGTGGTTACAGTAGAAAATAAATGAGTTTAGATTCCCAGGTTTTATGTTTTGATCATACTCATCTCTGAAATAAGATTAGTTAACAGAAATAAAGGGCATGTCTGTAAAATCCTTTCATAACCTTGGATGCTAGGCTTTAGAAACATGTCCTGCATTATTTTTAAAGCTTCTTAATGAGAAAAAGTTGTATGCCTGTGTACATAAAATAACTCTATAAATAAAGAAATAATGTTAGAAGATCCTTGGCTCTGCCAATAATGTTTCGAAGCACATCTGAGCAAAGACTAAACGTACCTTTGCATCAACATGGTTTGGTTCTGTTCTGTTCTGTTGATTTCCACCCTTCCTTTGAGCATGTTCAATGTACGCACTCCAGAGAACATCCTTACAAAATAGTGCTAAGCTTTGTATACATGTAGATTCCTTTCTATATGTTTTTGTCTCCAAGGTACAATATTGGTTGATAAAAGAGGGAGTATCTTTAGAGAACTTGCAATGTGCAAAGGTTTCCAGGAAATCATTCCAGAGACAGCCAGGGATAGAATGTTTGTGTAGACCGAGTGTCAATGTGACCCAACAATTTTATTCCTGCTCTGCCTCAAAGGACTGTGGGGCATTGATGACATCACTCAGCTTCCAGACTTCAGTGTCCTCATTCTTAAACCAGGTCTGGGAATCATTGCTACACAGATTTGTTGTGAAGGTATAACTGGGCTTCCCAAGTGGTGCTAGTGGTAAAAGACCTTCCTGCCAATGCAGGAGACATAAGAGATGCAGGTTCAATTCCTGGGTCAGGAAGATCCACTGGAGGAGGGCATGGCAACTCACTCCAGTATTCTTGCCTGGAGAATCCCAGGGACAGAGGAGTGTGGTGAGCCACAGTCCATGGGATCACAAAGAGTCTGACATGACTGAAGAGACTTACCACACACAACTGGGTGAGATAAGGTTTGTGCCTTATGAACAACAACAAAAAAATGCTCAGTCATCAGGAACTGTTATTATTCTTAATGACTGGGTAACTGGCATTTTGATCTTATTTCTGCTTAATAGAAAGAGTAACACCTTCTGGAATGACTTTACTCTTTAATTTCTGCTTATGTGTTCATGGTCCTTGGTGATTTTCTTTACATATATTGTTTACAATATAAACTAAATTGTTCATATAAATATAAATAGTAGAGCAAAGAAACAAAAATAGAAAAAACACAATAGGAATTTGGGGAAAAGTGTAACAGAGACATGTATCTAACGTTTCCACCAAAAGCAAGAAGAAAGAATACTACTTTTTTGTACTTTGATTTCATGTTACTCTCCCAGCAACTTCTTTCCTGACCACGACCTTGTACACTTACTTACCAGTCTGCCACCAAGACCTCTGGCCTTTTTTCTCAGCCCTCCCCACACTCTTGGCTATTTTCTTCCTCTCCTTTAGGACAGGGCCTGTATCTCTTGTTTCCGCTCTTCTCAGGCTTGTTACAGCCCCTGATAAGTTACAGGAGTACTGATAATAATTCCTAACATTTGTGAAATCATTAACACATTTTAGCCCCTTATCTGCAGAGAAGGCAATGGCGTCCCACTCCAGTACTCTTGCCTGGAAAATCACATGGATGGAGGAGCAGTCCGTCCTACTGCAGGTAGCCTGCAGTCCATGAGTTCTCTAAGAGTCAGACATGACTGAGCAACTTCGCTTTCACTTTTCACTTTCATGCCTTGGAGAAGGAAATGGCAGCCCACTCCAGTGTTCTTGCCTGGAGAATCCCAGGGATGGGAGCTCCTGGTGGGCTGCCGTCTATGGGGTCGCACAGAGTCAGACACGACTGAAGCGAATTAGCAGCAGCAGCAGCCCCTTATCTAACCATTTCCTGCTAACCCTCACATTTCTGTTGTTATCTTTACCTGACACATTTAAAAACTGAGGCAATGGGAGCTTGTCCCACTTATCAAGTAAAGGGCAGAGCCAGGAGTCAGATTTTGTGTGTGCTCGATTGTTTTTTCAGGGTTTCGATTGTATAGCAAAATAGTAGTGTGTATTTATTAAGCATAGATTTTTAATT
Organism: Bos indicus x Bos taurus; assembly: GCF_003369695.1. Taxonomy (NCBI): domain Eukaryota; kingdom Metazoa; phylum Chordata; class Mammalia; order Artiodactyla; family Bovidae; genus Bos; species Bos indicus x Bos taurus. The sequence goes on along the minus strand of NW_020867066.1, from coordinate 764,507 downwards.
TATCCTTCACCACTCTCCAGTATTATTGCCTGGATAATCCCATGGACAGAGGAGCCTGGTAGGCTACAGTCCATGGGGTCCCAAAGAGTCGGACACGACTGAGTGCCTTCACTTTCACTTTCACTCTCCTCTTTGGCTGCAAGCCAACATCACTGGATCATAGAAAAAGCAAGAGAGTTTCAGAAAAATATCTATTTCTACTTTATTGACTATGCCAAAGCCTTTGACTGTGTGGGTCACAATAAACTGTGGAAAATTCTGAAAGAGAGGGGAATACCAGACCACCTGATCTGCCTCTTGAGAAATGTGTATGCAGGTCAGGAAGCAACAGTTAGAACTGGACATGGAACAACAGACTGGTTCCAAATAGGAAAAGGAGTTCGTCAAGGCTGTATATTGTCATCCTGTTTATTTAACTTATATGCAGAGTACATCATGAGAAACGCTGGAGTGGAAGAAACACAAGCTGTAATCAAGATTGCCGGGAGAAATATCAATAACCTCAGATATGCAGATGACACCACCCTTATGGCAGAAAGTGAAGAGGAACTCAAAAGCCTCTTGATGAAAGTGAAACAGGAGAGTGAAAAAGTTGCCTTAAAGCTCAACATTCAGAAAACGAAGATCATGGCATCTGGTTCTACCACTTCATGGGAAATAGATGGGGAAACAGTGGAAACAGTGTCAGACTTTATTTTTCTGGGCTCCAAAATCACTGCAGATGGTGACTGCAGCCATGAAATTAAAAGACACTTACTCCTTGGAAGGAAAGTTATGACCAACCTAGATAGCATATTCAAAAGCAGAGACATTACTTTGCCAACAAAGGTTTGTCTAGTCAAGGCTATGGTTTTTCCTGTGGTCATGTATGGATGTGAGAGTTGGACTGTGAAGAAGGCTGAGTGCAGAAGAATTGATGCTTTTGAAATGTGGTGCTGGAGAAGACTCTTGAGAGTCCCTTGGACTGCAAGGAGATCCAACCAGTCCATTCTGAAGGAAATCAGCCCTGGGATTTCTTTGGAAGGAATGATGCTAAAGCTGAAACTCCAGTACTTTGGCCACCTCATGCGAAGAGTTGACTCATTGGAAAAGAGTCTGATGCTGGGAGGGATTGGGGGCAGGAAGAGAAGGGGATGACAGAGGATGAGATGTCTGGATGGCATCACTGACTCGATGGACGCGAGTCTGAGTAAACTCCAGGAGTTGGTGATGGACAGGGAGGCCTGGCGTGCTGTGATTCATGGGGTCGCAAAGAGTTGGACACGACTGAGCGACTGATCTGATCTGATATAGACTAGAAACAAAGTATCAGAAAGGGAAATAAAGGAAACAATTCCATTGACATCACATCAAAGGGAAAAAAAAAATCTTGGAATAAATATACCTAAGGAGGCAAAAGACATTTAGTCCAAAACCTGTAAGACAGTGATGAATGTAATTGAAGATGATACAAACAAAATAAAAGATATTCTGTGTTCTTGGACTGAAAGAATCAATGTTGTTAAGAATAACCATACTACCCAAGACAATTTACAGATTCAGTGCAATCTCTATCAAATTACCGTTGGCATTTTTCAAAAAACTAGAATTTTTTTTTTTTTTAATTTGTATGGAAACATAAAATACTCCTAACAGCCAAAACAATCTTGAGAGAGAATAATGAATCTGGAGGAATCACAGTCCCTGACTTCAGGCTATATTGCAAAGTTGCAGTAATGGAAAAAGTATGTTACTGTCACAGAAACCAGACACATAGATTAATGGGACAGGATAGAAAACCCAGAAATAAACCCACACACTTATGGTCAATTAATCTAAGACAAAAGAGGTAAGAATATGTAATGAAGAAAAGACAGTCTCTTCAATAAATAGTGTGGAGAAATCTGCACAGTTCAGTTCAGTTCAGTAGCTCAGTCATGTTTGACTCTTTGTGACCCTATGGACTGTAGCACGCCAGTCTTCCCTGTCTATAACCAACTTCTATAGTTTACTCAAACTCATGTCCATTGAGTTGGTGATGCAGTCCAAGCATCTTGTCCTCTGTCGTCCCCTTCTCCTCCCACCTTCAATCTTTCCCAGCATCAGGGTCTTTGCTAATGAGTCAGTTCTTCACATCAGGTGGTCAAATTATTGGAGCTTCAGCATCAGTCCTTCCAATGAATATTCAGAACTGATTTCCTTTAGGATGGTCTGGTTGGATCTCCTTGCTGTCCAAGGGACTCTCGAGAGTCTTCTCCAACACCACATTCAAAAGCATCAATTCTTCGGCGCTCAGCTTTCTTTATAGTCCAACTCTCATATCCATACATGACTCCTGGAAAAACTATGGCTTTGACTAGATGGACCTTTGTTGGCAAAGTAATGGCTCTGCTTTTTAATATGCTGTCTAGGTTGGTCATAACTTTTCTTCCAAGGAGCAAGTGTCTTTTAATTTCATGGCTGCAATCACCATCTGCAGTGATTTTGGAGCCCAAAAATATTAAATCTGCCACTGTTTCCATTGTTTCCCCATCTATTTCCCATGAAGTGGTAGAACCAGATGCCATGATCTTCGTTTTCTGAATGTTGAGCTTTAAGCCAACTTTTTCACTCTCCTCTTTCACTTTCATCAAGAGGCTCTTCTGTTCTTCTTCGCTTTCTGCCATAAGTGTGGTGTCATCTGCATGTCTGAGGTTATTGATATTTCTCCTGGCGATCTTGATTCCAGCTTGTACTTCTTCCAGCCCAGCGTTTCTCATAATGTACTCTGAATATAAGTTAAATAAGCAGGGTGACAATATATAGCCTTGACATACTCCTTTCCCAATTTTGAACCAGTCTGTTGTTCCATGTCCAGTTCTAACTGTTGCTTCCTGACCTGCATACAGATTCCTCAAGAGGCAGGTAAGGTGGTCTGGTATTCCTATCTCTTTCAGAATTTTCCACAGATTGTGGTGATCCACACAGTCAAAGGCTTTGGCATAGTCAATAAAGCAGAAACAGGCATTTTTCTGGAACTCTCCTGCTTTTTCAATGATCCAATGGATGTTGGCAATTTGATTTCTTGTTCGTCTTCCTTTTGTAAATCCAATTTGAACATCTGGAACTTCATGCTTCATGTACTGTTGAAGCCTGGCTTGAAGAATTTTGAGCATTACTTTGCCAGTGTGTGAGATGAGTGCAATTGTGCGGTAGTTTGAGCATTCTTTGTCATTGCCTTTCTTTGGGATTTGAAATCTGCACAGCTACATGTAAAAGAATGAAATTTGAACGTTCTCTAATGCCATATACAAAAATAAAGTCAAGATGAATTAATGACCTGAAGACCTGTAAGACAAAATACTTTGTCAGACAAGATCCTAGAAGAAAACTTAGGCAGAATAATTGTTGACATAAATCACAGCAATATTTTCTTGGATCTGTCCCCTAAAATAATGGAAACAAAAGCAAAAATAAACAAATGGGACCTAATTAAACATAAAAGTTTTGTACCACAAAGGAAACCGTTAAAAAAAATACTGAAAAGACAACCTTTGAAATAGAAGAAAATATTTGCAAATGATACAAATATTAATTTCTAAAATATTTTAACAGGATTCAAATTAAAGAGATTCCCAACTCCAGAGTCTGAGCAGTGAATTGCTCAGCTTGTGACTTCAACTGGCTGTTGACTGTGGTCCATGAAACTGCTTCATATCATCATTTCATGTGTGCATGCACACCACACACACACACGCACACATGCACAAAAATTTCACAAAACAATACTGCTCTTGCTCTGTGCTCTGATATCTTCTGTACTACCAGTTCTATTCTAATTCGTATAAAAGACAAAATGATGGTCACAGGCACTAAATTGATGTCATGATCCATTGAATACATCTGCAGTTTAACAGACACTGCTTTTCATTGTCCTCTGTTGTGCTGGGCTCCTGGTCCATGTTAGCATCATATGAGGAACTTCAGTGTTGTTCCAGATTCTCAGGGCAACCCCACAAGGCTAACCCCAGTTTCCAATAAGTGAACTGAGTCTTGGGAAGGTTAATAACTTACCCTGGGTCTAATAACTAGTGAATAATAGAATCAGAACTTAAAACTGTCTGATTCCAAATTTTTTTTTCAATAAATATTGTTGTTCAGTTGCTAAGTCATGTCTGACTCTGTGACCCCATGAACTGCAGCAAACCAAGCTTCTTTGTCTTTCACTATTTCCTGGAGCCTGCTCAAACTCATGTCTATTGAGTCAATGATGCCATTCAACCATCCCATCCTCTATCACCCCCCTTCTCCTCCTGTCCTCAATCTTTCCCAGCATCAGGGTCTTTTCCAATGAGTCAGCTCTTCCCATCAGGTGGCCAAAATATTGGAGCTTCAGCTTCAGCATCAGTCTTTCCAGTGAATATTCAGGGTTGATTTTCTTTAAGATTGACTGGTTTGATGTCCTTGCTGTCCCAGGGACTCTCAAGAGTCTTCTCCAACACCACAATTTGAAAGCATCAATTCTTTGGCAATGTTGTACTCATGAGATATTTTCCCCATTTTTTTCTACCATCCCACTCAAAAGAATTGCCCAAACTATAACAAGAGTGAATAATCATGGAGCAAAGCCATAAGATACTACTCCTACTCCCTGTCCCTCATTTGGACAGTATCAGTTAAGAAATGTGTTATTCACTTATATGTCATGGTCTAAGAAGTGAGAGGAGAAAATAATCAAAATTTTATCCCTCCCCAGCCAAGAGCCCTTTCTCTTTACAATGCCTTGCTGGCTCAGAGGTGGAGAAAATCTGTTAATGTGATTATTTGAAGTTACTTGTCTAAGCATGGAAAACTTATGTCTCTCTTGAGTAGGAAGCAATGATACTTGTGTTTTAATACCTTGATATGGGGAACCTAGGAAGCTGAGAGCAGACACTGCAGACGGGGATCCCAGTGCTGTTTCTTTGAGTTGCCCCACTTAGGTGAGCCAGGCCCACATCATCTTCCCTGAATCCCTGCTCCCTGTGATCCTGGAAGCGGTGAACTTCGATCTCTCCCTCTCTCTCTCAGAACTGAGGGAGATGTGATAACAGCAAGGACCTGGGTAGGAACCAGAGACAGGAGAGTGGAGATATAGACTGTCAGTCCTGGGGGGAACTTTCAAAGATGAATACTTCTTAAGAAGGTTCTCCTAAATTTCTGTTCAAAATTTCAGAAATAAGCAAAAATGAAATTTCTTCTTACATAATTTACTTAAACATAACAGGAAGCCGAAGTATGTGTGTTCTTTGTGCTCAGGACCTGAAGTAGTTAAATATGTCCCCCAGAAAGAACACTGATTGAGATTATATTCAGGAAGTAGCCTGCTTACTTGAATGGATCTGGAAAATGGAGGGAAGATGGAGAAGAGAAGGAGGAGGAATTTTGGGGACCAGCCTCCCCTCCTTGCCTGGCCACGTCTTTTATGTAAAACTCATGGAGACAGCTGAAGGATGAGAAATTGCCTGCATGTGGGAATCTTAGTGTTTATAATTACAAAGAGTAACACGTTTTTTATAAAAATCTGAAGTAGAATGATGGTTATTCCCCTGACAAGAAACACTTACCATTGTTTAGATGGTTGTTTAGTCTTTGATTCTAAATTCAAGAGTTTTAAGGGAGACCTTAAATTGGTCTTGGGATTTTTCAGTTCAGTTCAGTACTCATTCTGAAATATCCTATGACAAGTGACTTTCAGTGCTTTGGAGGCATATTGGCCACTTAATCAACTTTGTGCGAATAAATCTCCCTTTATAATGTCTTTTTAATTGTGGATTTTGTTCAGGGATACATCTGTTTTGGTGGCAGACCCTGAGTCTTCTGCATTCATTTCTCTCTGACCAGACTTAAAACTGAGACGATATTGAAGGAAGGTTTGGAAGGCTTCCTGAGTATCATTCTTTCTCATGATTAGGGAAAAGAAATGTCTGTCTTCATCTTTCTTCTCAGGCTTTTGTGAAGTGATGAGGAAAGTCCAGCCCCAAGTCTGCGCAGGATTTGAACATGGTGATTCTGAGCAGTTCTGGGCATTTGTGGAAGAGTCAGGTCTCCTCTTGTTCCCACACGTGTGCATCCCCTTGTTTTGCCCTCTTCACTGAAAGGAGCCAATTGGCCTCTTCACTGCTGCTCGTATTCTTGTGACATGGCTTACTAGAATCTTCTAGAAGAAAATTTAAATGGCCTACATTAGCTTATGTAGAAGATTTTTTCTTCAAACTCAGAAGGAGGCATATATTTCCAGGAATTTTCTTGTGATTTCTCCAGAAATAAAACAGGAAAAGCTAGTTAAATAGTTTCATTATGGCTCACGTCACAGTGGGTTTCAGGTCCTCCTGGACTTTCCGTTAATAATGAGATCCTGTGAGGCAGGTGATACTGACGTACAGGTGAGAGAACTTGGGGATCACCTGGTGCAGAATCAGAGGAGATCTCTTCATAGACAGAGAAGCTTCAGGCTCCAGGAGCTGACGTTCCCCTTGAATGTGTGGGGATATTCATTTCACACATATGGAGAGATTCCAGGTCCTAGAAGAAGTCTGACCAATGGGGAAAATACCTTAGTTTATTCTTCAGTGCCAATGTGTAAATATTAGTAGTTTACTTTGAGGCACAAACTTCTACTAATCATACTCTTGGTATTTCCCCGTCACACCAGGATTGACAGTTAATTTATGTAGATCTTGATGTTAAGTTTCTCATGTAATTATTTCCTCAGTTTGTGTGTGTGTTTAAGCAGATATTTATTACTGAGATGGAATTTTTTTAAAAAAATCAAATATTTCTTTGTTTTCATTTTTTTTCTTAAGATGAAAAAACATCAACACTTACTTCTGTTAGTGTTCAATAGTCTGGAAGATATTTTGTAGAACACTTTGTACAATAGAAAATTATTTTAGAGATACTGTTTTGTAAACATATACTTGCAACTTTATTATTAATAATTAATGAATTTAGATGTTTTGTATTTTAATTTTGATATTCTGTACACATTGGAATAAAATGAAAAAAGAGGTTACAATAATAACATTCACTATTTTGGACTATTTAGGAACCTGTTTTATTCACTGGAACAATGAGGAAAAATCTGGATCCGTTTAACGAGCATATGGATGAGGAACTGTGGAATGCCTTAGAAGAGGTAATTTATTAATAGTAACTGTAATTAACTTGTTAGCATCAGTATCTATATGTTTTCTTTTAGAGCATTGCAGATAATTAAGGGGAGTGTATCAGTTTCACTGACTTCATTTACCTCCTAGGAAAACACTGATGACATGCATGCACTTAAAATGAGTGTATTGATGATGATGGAAATCAACAATATAATGCAACATGTTTTCATTTTAGCTTTTTCCCTGAAACCCTGAACAAATTAAATACATTGTCTTTTCCTTAGCAGAGTACTCAATTAGATATTAAAACTGGGATTAAATTCTACTAGTGACTTAGTGCGGAGAAAGCAATGGCACCCCACTCCAGTACTCTTGCCTGGAAAATCCCATGGATGGAGGAGCCTGGTAGGCTGCAGTCCATGGGGTCGCTAAGAGTTGGACGCGACTGAACGACTTCACTTTCACTTTTCACTTTCATGCACTGCAGAAGGAAATGGCAACCCACTCCATTATTCTTGCCTGGAGAATCCCAGGGACGGGGGAGCCTGGTGGGCTGCCATCCATGGGGTCACACAGAGTCGGACACGACTGAAGCGACTTGACAGCAGCAGCAGCAGCAGTGACTTAGTGAATTAAAATTACTCCATTACACTGCAATATTAATTTTATTCCTCTGATCTTAGGGAACATCTACTAAGTAGAGACAATAGTAGTTTTTCCTTATTAACTAAAAGATATAAACAAGATCGTATCAATAAAATGTAGAGGTATCATAGGAAAGTGTTTAGAAAGGTAATTTATATAGTTGGAATTGATAATGATTATTTATTGGCATTTATATCATTTTAATGCTGTAGCATTAATTCAGGTAACAGAACCCTGGAACATTTGCTTGGAAATAAAAAACAATGCAGAATTTTCTGTTATTTGTGTCATGTTTTCCCTTGCTCCACTTCTTTGAATTTCCTCACCCTTGCATGAAAAGAAAATTTGACTATTAGGTTGCTGTCAGTTTGTATTTTAATACAGACTATTTTGTGTATTTGCACTCCTTTTACAAATAAGTTCTACTGATGCCAGAAACCCTAGACTTCTTTTTTTTTAATTAATTTATTTTAATTGAAGGCTAATTACTTTACAATATTGTAGTGGTTTTGCCATACATAGTCTTTGCTTTTAAAAAGTAAGAATGAGCACTCCTATACATTAACAATGAAAGATCAGAAATAGAAGTTGAGAAAAACATTCCATTTACCACTGCAACAAAAAGAATAAAATACCTAGGAATAAACCTACCTAAGGAGACAAAAGACCTATACTCATAAAACTACAAGGTACTGACAAAAGAGATCAATGATGATGCAAACCAGATGGAGGGATATACCATGTTCTTGGATTGGAAGAAACAATATTGTGAAATGACTATACCACCCAAACAATCTACAGATTCAATACAATCCCTGTCAAATTACCAATGGGATTTTTCTTTTTTTCTTTTTAAATTTTATTTTATTTTTAAACTTTACAATATTGTATTAGTTTTGCCAAATATCAAAATGAATCTGCCACAGGTATACCTGTGTTCCCCATCCTGAACCCTCCTCCCTCCTCCCTCCCCATACCATCCCTCTGGGTCGTCCCAGTGCACCAGCCCCAAGCATCCAGTATCGTGCAGGAAACCTGGGCATCAGCAGCCTGTGCATCAGGAATCACGTGGTTCAGTCCTTGTGGTGGAGACTTGTATTAGGTGAACATCCTTTACTGCTGGCCCTGCTCTAGTGAAAGCTCTTCCCAATCTGTTGATTGCATTTCAGTGCCTCCTTCTGACCCACACCAGATTTTATTTTTGAAAAGTAAGTTCCACAAATTTGGAAACCACTTGACATCTGTGTTCCCCTCCTGTGATGGGCATCACAGAGTGCACACAGAGTGCACACAGCGATGATGGAGACAGGGCGCCTTATAAGAGTCCAGTTTATTATTTTTCAGTTTTGCTATATTCTATTATTTTCCCAAGCTCAAAAACAATCTGAAGTATTCTATACTGAGATGTATAGTTTTAAATAGGTATTATTTGTTCTATTTCCCTTAAATTATAACTTTTTCAGTGTTTTCCTTTGTTTAAAGTATAATATGATATCTTGGAGTCAGTTAATTGTTATAAGAATATATCCTTTTTACAATTACACTTAATAAGAAAGCAGTGATAGATATAAATTATTTATCCATTTGAATTTAGTTTCTAATTTACAGAAACAGGTATGTCACGCAATTAGAGTCACTTATGTCTTCATTCATGTTGTTGCTGTTTGTCATGTCTGACTCTTTGCAACCCCATGAACTGTATCCCGCCATGCTCCTCTGTCCATGGGATTTCTCAGTCAATAATACTGGAGTGGGTTGCAATTTCCTTAGCCAGGGGATCTCACCCAGGATCAAACCTAAGTCTCCTGCTTGGCAGGCAGGTTCTTTACCACTGAGCCACCAGGGAAGCCCACCTTCATCCAGCCAACAAATATCTACTGAGAGCTTTTTAGGCAATGTTTTGGATTCTGGGGCTGTCACAGTCATCAAGATACAAAATGTCTGTCCTTCTGGAGCTGAAATTCTCCTGGAGAAGCTGAAAAGCAAGCCAATGCATATGTAACAAAATCTCAGTGCTGATACATGCAAAGGCGAAAAGCGAAGCAGAACCTGAGGAGGGGCTAGCCAATAGCATTATTAATAATGGGCAATATATATTGATCTGTTACAAATTCTGCATGTACTGACTCACTTAATATTCTTAAAACTGTTAGGAGGTACACACCTTCATAATTATGATATTATAGTCTTACTTAGAGTTTAGGAAAATAAGACAGATTAGGTTCAGGAACTTACCAAGTTGGCACAGCCAGGTAAGACTTATCCCGAGGCTGCCTGGCTTAAAGTCTCCAATTTATTTTTGTTTGGCTGAAAAAAAAAAATAGTCAACAAAAGAGTCTAATATGTGGTACTTTGGTGCAATCTCAGAAATGACAGAATGATCTCAGTTTATTTCCAAGGGAAACCATTCAGTATCACAGTAATCCAAGTCTATGCCCCAACCACTAATGCCAGAAAAGCTGAAGTTGAACAGCTCAATGAAGAGCTAGAAGACTTTATAGAACAAAAACCAAGAAAAAAGATGTCTTCTTAATCATAGGGGACTGAAATGCGAAAATAGGAAGTCAAGAGATACCTGGAGTAACAGGCAAGTTTGGCCTTGGAAGACAAAATGAAGCAGGGCAAAGGCTAACAGAGCTTTTGTAAGAGAACGTGCTGGTCATAGCAAACACTCTCTTCCAACAACACAGGAGACAACTCTACACATAGATATCACCAGATGGTCAATACTGAAATCAGATTGATTATATTCCTTGCAACCAAAGATGGAAAAGCTCTATACAGTCAGCAAAAACAAGATCAGGATTTGACTGTGGCTCAGATCATGAACTCCTTATTGCAAAACTCAGGCTTAAATTGAAGAAAGTAGGGAAAACCACATGCTATTCCGATATGACCTAAAACAAATACCTTACAAATTATACAGTAGAAGTAACAAGCAGATTCAAGGGATTAGTTCTGATAGACAGAAGTGCCTGAAGATCTATGGACAGAGGTTTGTAACACTCTACAGGAGGTGGTAACAAAACCATCCTCAAGAAAAAGAAATGGAACAAGTCAAATGGTTGTCTGAGAAGGCCTTACAAATAGCTGAGGAAAGAAGAGAAGCTTAAGGCAAAGGAGTAAAGGAGATATACCCATCTCAATGCAGAGTTCCAAAGAATAGCACAGAGAGATAAGAAAGCCTTCCTAAGTGATCAATGCAAAGATATAGAGGAAAACAATAGAAAAGGAAAGACCAGAGTTCTCTTCAAGAAAATTAGAAATACCAAGAAAACATTCCTGCAAGGATGGGCACAATAAAGGGCAGAAATGGCATGGACCTAATGGAAGCAGAAGATATTAAGAAGCAGTGGCAAGAATACATGGAAGAACTATAAAAAAAAAAAAAAAAAAAAAAAAGATCTTAATGACCCAAATAGCTACAATGGTGTGATCACTCACTTAGAGACAGACATCCTGGAACATGAAGTCAAGTGGGCCTTAGAAAGCATCATGATGAAGAAACCTAGTGGAGGTGACAGAATTCTAGCTGATCTATTTCAAATCCTAAAAGATGGTGATGTGAAAGTGCTGCACTCAATATGCTAGCAAATTTGGAAAACTCAGCAGTGGCCACAGGACTGGAAAAGGTCAGTTTTCATTCCCATCCCAAAGAAAGGCAGTGCCAAAGAATGTTCAAATTACCACACGATTGCACTCATTTCACATGCTAGCAAGGTAATGCTCAAAATCCTTCATGCTAGGCTTCAATAGTACGTGAACCAAGAATGTCAAAGTGTATAAACTGTATTTAGAAAAGCTAGAGGAACCAGAGATCAAATTGCCAACATCCACTGGATCATCGAAAAAGCAACAGAATTCTAGAAAAACATCTGCTTTATTGACTACACTACAGCCTTTGACTGTGTGGGTCACAGCAAACTGAGGAAAATTCTTAAAGAGGTAGGAATACCAGACCACCTTACCTGCCTCCTGTGAAACCTGTATGCAGGTCAAGGAGCAACAGTTAGAACCAGACATGGAACAACTGGTTCCAAAGCAACAATTTCGACTGCTTCCAAACTGGGAAAGGAGTACATCAAGACTATATATTGTCACCTTGCTTATTTGACTTTTATGCAGAGTACATCATGTGAAAAGCTGGGCTGGATGAAGCACAAGCTGGCATCAAGATTGCTGGGAGAAATATCAGTAACATCAGATATGCATCTGACACCACCCTAATTGCAGAAAGTGAAGAGGAACTAAAGAGCCTCTTGATATAAGTGAAAGAGGGGTGTGAAAAAACTGGCTTAAAACTCAACATTCAAGAAACTAAGATCATGCCATCCTGTCTCATCACTTCATTGCAGTAGATGGGGAAACAGTGGAAACAATGACAGACTTTATTTCCAAAATTACTGCAGATGGTGACTGCAGCCATGAAATTAAAAGATGCTTGCTCCTGGGAAGAGGAGCCGTAGCAAACCTAGACAGAATATTAAAAAGCAGAGACATCACTTTGCTGGCAAAATCCATGTAGTCAAGCCTATGGTTTTCCCAGTAGTCAGGTACCAATGTCAGAATTAGTCCATAAAGAAGGCTGAGCGCTGAAGAACTGATGCTTTTGAACTGTGGTTCTGGAAAAGATTGTTGAGAGTCCCTTGGACAGCAAGGAGATCAAACCAGTCAATCCTAAAGGAAATCAACCCTGAATTTTCCTTGGAAGGAATGATGATGAAGCTGAAGCTCCAATACTTTGGCCACCTGATATGAAGAGATGACTTTTTGGAAAACACCCTGATCCTAGGAAAGATCAAAGGCAGGTGGATAAGGGTACAATACTGGACAAGATGGTTGGATGGCATCACCAACTTAATGGACCTGAGTTTGAGCAAACTCCAAGCAATAGTGAAGGACTGAGAACACTGGTGTGCTGCTGTCCATGGGGTTGCAAAGTGTTGGGCACGACTCAGCGACTGGATGACAATAACCTGTATCCATATGCTTCGGGAAATAAGATGTTGTATTTTATTTTTCCTGTGTTTTCATTCACTACAATGCATTTATGACACTGAAAAAAATGCACTTGATTGGTCCACTATTTATAGGATTAAACTTGGGAAAGAATCATCATCAGAATGGGCTCCAGGATTACTAATGTATCAGGGGCAGTTTGCCATTGCTTGAACTTGCATATATTAAACTTTAGAAAATAGTAAAGGGCCAATAAGCTTATATCTTCAGAGAACGAGATTTTCTGTAAAATTTTTGGAAGTGTTTCTCTAGTGCACCAACTCCTATGCAAAATATACTTTGGGAAACTTGACTCAACCATAAAGATCCTTTTAACTTTTATGTTTAAATTACATTGGGAGAAATAGTTTCACTTTTTGAGAGACTTCCTTAACTAACCCCTAGGTGGGGTTTCTGGCGGATGTCCTGTGGTGGGAATGAGGGACACTGAGATCTTTCTGTTCTGACTTGACTCCACCATCTTTCTCAGTGAACACTCATTGGAAGGAGTTCTCCCTATCACCTGGCTGTACCTGTAAGATACATAAGAAGTCCTGAGGATGTCATAATGTCTAAGAGGCTTGGCTACTTCAGCAGCAGTTTGCTTAGAAAAATGTCATTCTTTCTGTATCCACAGGTGCAACTTAAAGAATCCATCGAAGGTCTTCCTGCTAAAATGAATACTGAATTAGCAGAATCTGGCTTGAACTTGAGTGTTGGTCAGAAACAACTGGTATGCCTTGCCAGGGCTCTTCTCAGGAAGAATCAGATATTGATTCTTGACAAAGCCACATCATATGTGGATCCAAGGTATGGAGCTGAGCCCCAGGAAATCTTGAATCTGACTTGTAAATGTGGTAAATGGAAAACATTTAATGAATCTTTGAAATGTTTCTAAGTGCTTGCTTGGCCTCATGGATATCTGTTGATAATATTAATTTCAGAAAACAAAGGATAAAACCAAGACATGTTTTATGATGTCAATGTTGTTATCAGGCATCATGAGAGAGCTGAATTCCTAAATCCAGCTCCTGATAGTTTCAAGAAATTTGGAGGGAAGACTAATTTTTCATCATTTTATGAAAAATAGTAAATTTCTTTTTTTTAATTTAATTTTATTTTTTAACTTTACAATATTGTATTGGTTTTGCCATATATCAAAATGAATCCGCCACAGGTATACATGTGTTCCCCATCCTGAACCCTCCTCCCTCCTCCCTCCCCATACCATCCCTAGTAAATTTCTAAGTAGACTTTTTATACTTAGTTTTTTAGGAACAAGACTATATGTTAAAGTATTGATTTTTTAAAAAACATTGTAAAAATATCATAGGATATTTTTAAGTCTTAAGTCTGCTTTTCCTGTCTTTACTGAACTAAATCAACTTCTTTGTTTCTAGAACTGATGAGTTCATACAAAAAATAATTCATGAGAGATTTGCCCAGTGCACTGTACTGACCATTGCACACAGGTTGAGCACCGTTATTGACTGTGAATGGATAATGGTAAGACCCTTACCATTTTAGCTGTTTCCATTTATGTTCAATTTTCAATGTATCCTTCCTTGTAAAATTTGATAGGAACCTCCATTAATGTTTCTCTTAGTTTCTTCTCTCATTCCTGATAATTACTCAAGTCCTTAACTATACTTTTAGAATGTACTATTAAATAATATATCCAATAATCTTATATTTTCATATTAAAAGTTTATTTGAGTTGTCATTTCTTTATGATGGCCAACTGTTAAAATATTCCAAAGCCAAGTTATAGCTCCATATTTTAGTGGGGTAGAACATAGTCATTTTCACTGTGTCATAGTTGTTTCAGCATTTTTGGAGTCCCTTATTAAAAAAAAAAGCTCGAATTTACACTGCCAGAAAGTTGATGGCTAAAGTTGTAGAATTTCTCAGCAGTCCATGAGAAGAAATGGCCTAATGAGAAAAACTGCTTTTTAACTGAAAGGATTTAATACAAGAAATGTATTACATAGGGATTAGAGGGCTAGAAAAGTGAAACACTGGGGTAATGATTTTAGAAAGCAGCTACCATATCCTCGGACAGATCTCCAGACCTGAGAACTAGGAAGAGAGGCCCCGAAGAATTGATGCTCGGACCTCTGAGGAGAGGTCACTGCCTGGTTGCTGGTCATATTTGTGAGGGGGCCGGATGGGACTGGTTCTCCAGGTGCTAATAGCCGGGAGCTGGAGTCAGGTCCCAGGGCTGAGGTGCCGCTAGGAGCAGAATCAGAAAGCACATTAGCTGTGTTTCCCACCTTCAGTCTCCCTCTAGTGCCCGCTTCTGGCAGGACCTAACAAAGGCCACCTGGAACTGTTGCAGTGAATTGCAGAGACCCAGCTTCTGCATCACAGATGAGAGTTTGGAAAGAAAGGCAAATCAGGGATGAGAGACTAGCTAAACAACCAGAGAGTCTCTTAACAATAGCTCTGTTCTGTACACACGGCAAGTTCCAGGCTTTGGTCTCTGGATATCTGTCTAGTATATTCCTTTCTTCGTTAGTAATTTAATATTTCCTTTCTTAGTTTTATTTCTTTCCTCCATCTATTCCTTTTCTCTCTCTTGTTCGTTTTATCTCTTGTCCTTTCCCTCTGTTGCTTGCTCAGTTTCAATAAATGAGAAATGGGATGTGGCTTTATAACACAAGAAAAGCATTCCTCAAAGGAAAAACTTTGGCAGCAAATAATCTCAGGGAATGCAAAATACTTTAAGGTATTTTGATGGTCCATACAAAACAAGTAATAATCACTAATGAGGGGTCAATAATACCCACAGTTCCTTATGTCTAAGGATAATAGTACCATCTCTTTTGACTTCTTGGGCAGCTTCTGGAATATCACCTCCTGTCCTTACTTCACATGCATTGTCAGATGGGATCATCAGTGGGACATTGAGAAGATACCAGGCTGTCAGCACTAAGGCAGTGCCCGTAGTCTCACTCCCCAAGCTGGACGTGCCTCCCTCTTGGGAGGCAGACGACAGGAGTGGGGCATCCCCAACCAAAAGGATACTCTAGGCTCCAAGCAGTGTGTCTGGTCACCTGGACGAGACATCATGGTAGGGAGTAGGCTCTACCTGCATACTTTCATGAGAAATGGGGTGGCATTCAAAATTGCTCAACAGTGACTCTTAATTTCTAGAAATGTTTTGTGTCAGGCATCCTTAGTCCTTCATTTTGTGTTCTTGAATGCTAATTGGAAAAGTACACTTTTTAAAATTTATTTTTATTTATTTTTTAATTTTTTAAAAAATATACATTTATTTATTTTAATTGGAGGTTAATTACTTTACAATATTGTATTGGTTTTGCAATACATCAACATGAATCTGCCTCAGGTATACTAGTTTTTACCTGTCACTTTGTTTTTCTTACCTCTCAACATTGTATTTCAAAACTGTCCCGCAATGCACCATTTTTCCATAACAAATAAATGATGCTGTGAAATGTACCTGTTTCAAGCCCTTTGTCAGGCTTTAGACATAGCAGCAGAAAGATGGCTCAATCTCCAGCTCAGTTAAGGGTCTGTTCAATTAAATTCTTTGTTCCTAAATGTACCCTGAATATTTATTTTTGGTTTTTGGTATGACAGCTTTAATGACATTCATGGTAACAGATTCTTTTATTATCTAATTCTTAGATGTACTGTCAGCTTGAAATGTGTGGTTGGTTAGGGAAACTGAAGAAGGCAGAATTTGGAGGACATGTCACCTGGTCAGTCCTAAAGTGTTGTCACTCAGCACCTGATCTGCAGATGTGAACATCTATACCCTCTCAACCAGTCAGCTTTCTTGATATTATCAAAGTACATTCATTATTTAAAATTTTATTTTATTTTTAAACTTTACAATATTGTATTGGTTTTGCCAAATATCGAAATGAATCCACCACAGGTATACATGTGTTCCCCATCCTGAACCCCCCTCCCTCCTCCCTCCCCATACCATCCCTCTGGGTCATCCCAGTGCATCAGCCCCAAGCATCCAGTATCGTGCATCGAACCTGGACTGGCGACTCATTTCATACATGATATTATACATGTTTCAATGTCATTCTCCCAAATCTTCCCACCCTCTTCCTCTCCCACAAAGTCCATAAGGCTGTTCTATACATCAGTGTCTCTTTTGCTGTCTCGTATATAGGGTTATTGTTACCATCTTTCTAAATTCCATATATATGTGTTAGTATACTGTATTGGTGTTTTTCTTTCTGGCTTACTTCACTCTGTATAATAGGCTCCAATTTTATCCACCTCATTAGAACTGATTCAAATGTATTCTTTTTAATGGCTGAGTAATACTCCATTGTGTATATGTACCACAGCTTTCTTATCCATTCATCTGCTGATGGACATCTAGGTTGCTTCCATGTTCTGGCTATTATAAACAGTGCTGCGATGAACATTGGGGTACACGTGTCTCTTTCCCTTCTGGTTTCCTCAGTGTGTATGCCCAGCAGTGGGATTGCTGGATCATAAGGCAGTTCTATTTCCAGTTTTTTAAGGAATCTCCACACTGTTCTCCATAGTGGCTGTACTAGTTTGCATTCCCACCAACAGTGTAAGAGGGTTCCCTTTTCTCCACACCCTCTCCAGCATTTATTATTTGTAGACTTTTGGATCGCAGCCATTCTGGCGTGAAATGGTACCTCATTGTGGTTTTGATTTGCATTTCTCTGAGAATGAGTGATGTTGAGCATCTTTTCATGTGTTTGTTAGCCATCTGTATTCTAATTTATTATTTCAAGATCTAAGAAAGGATTTTGAGTTAATACTTGCCATGTTGCCCTGTCACTGAGAAAATCACGAGCACCCATTTTACCAATGAGGGACCCACTATGCAAGTTTGGACAGCTGTCCCTGTGTCATCACCTGGCAACCAGAAACAGGGATATGACACAGACCTTCCCCTTGCAACTCTACTTGTCGATAAGTGGGGCTCTATCCCTATTGTTGTCATCATTTCTTATCAGGCTTTAACTCCATCCTCTCCTGCCCCCCACCTCTCCGTGCACTCGCCCACCTCTCCTTGAATTCCTCTTTTTCACTGATGGCATCTTGGTAATGAAATGGATCAAGTTATTTGGCAGTGAGTCCATTTAATTTTTCTGTCTAGACAGCTACCAGGAATATCTACACATACACAAGTTTGATAAACACGTCTTCACTGAGCTTATGTAACTCACTTACTTATCCAACATAATGTCCTTTTACTTAACCTACTAGAGCTTGAAAGTAATTCAGGGTTGGGTTCCTGGAGAGATCCTGGGGTTCAGGGATTATTATCACACCAATCTGAATGTGTGATTTAGTTTATAGTTTAACTTGTGTTACAGAAAGTGTGGGTACATAGTGGGAAATTATACGAGATTTTTCTTATAAGGGATGTTAAAAATCCAAAACTATACCTATTTTTCTGTACATAAAGAGAATTTAGATTTGCTTTATGTTTATTTGTTCTGAAATATCTAGAATCTTTAATCAAGCCAGCAAGTGTGAAGGCTAACTTGGTAAAATTCTGTTTCCAGCCATTTTTTCAGTCTATGTCCCATCTTAGCTCTTGCAGCCCCTAAGTTTAAGTTGCCTTTTAAGGTTAATTAGATCCAATTACTTTTGCTTTTATTTCTTTTGCTTTGGGAGACTGATCTAAGAAAATATTGCTGTGACTTATGTCAAAGAGTTCTCTGCCTATGTTTTCCTTTTGTTTTATAGTACCCAGTCTTATCTTAGGTCTTTAAACTATTTAAACTATTTTGAGTTTATTTTTATGTATGGTATAAAGCAGTATTCTAATTTCATTCATTTCCACCTATGCAGCTTTACCAGTACTATCTAGCAAAGAGACTGTCTTTTCTTTAATATATATTCTTACCTAATCTTTCATAGATTAATTGAACATAGATATTTGGAGACCTGTGTTTTAAAACTGCAGTTTTTCTTCTTCTACATCAGGAGGAGCAGTTATGTTCTATTATGTTATGTTTAAGTAAAATTGCACATTCAGGGCATCTAAATTGGCATGTCCAATTGGCATATAGAAAATTCATTATGAGGATGAGACATTCAATTATTCTTGGACTCTTCTGAGAAAGCTGCTCTTAACAATGATTTAGAGTATAAACAAAAGATTAATAGGAAAATGCCCTTTGTGAGACTTAAAAAAATGTTTCCAATTAAAATAAATAAATAAATAAAAAGGAAGAAGTTAACTATAATACCTATATGTGGAAAAAATAACTTCTTTTTTTAAAAAAAATAGCTTTATTAATTTATTTTTGGCTGTGCTGAATCGTCATTGCTGTGTGGGCTTTTCTCTAGTGGCAGCAAATGTGCAGAATTCTTGCAGAGGCTTCTGTTGTTGTGGAGCACAGGCTCTAGGCGCTCAGGCTTCAATAGTTGTAACATGTGGGATCAGTAGTTGTGGTGCATGAACTTATTTGCTCCACAGCATGTGGGGTCTTCCCGGACCAGGGATCAAACCTGTGACTCCTGCATTGGCAGGCAGATTCTTTTACCACTGAGCCACCAGGTAGGCCCATACCACATACATTTACTCTAAATATGACCTAAATGAAGAACTAAATTCCACTTAACATCAGAACTGTTTTTGTAGTTCTGTTATTTGGGTCAATTGTTTCAGGTACTTTTCCACCTCCACATGCATTAACCAAGGTCACTCATAGGTAGAAAGGCAGAGTTAAGAGTCCCTTCTTCTCCCTTTCAATGTCCAACTAACAGGTTTATTAATGAACAATAAAAGGGATGAAAGGCAGGTAGCTTAAGAAAGAGAAAGAAGCAAATAAAGGTAATTTGTAAAAACAGATTCAGATCCTAGGCAGTTAATGTTGGTCTGCTCCATGTGCTGTGCAGGCTGTGATCAATTCAATTTGGAACTCAATTTCTTATTTGCTTTTATAGCCTTATCCCCAAAGAAAACTTGATTTCTAGAAATTCCTTCTGTGTAGAGCAGTTGTGCAAAAGCTGCTTATACAGCAGCTCTTTTTGCCAGCCTTCCACTCTCATAATAAACTACAGCCACAGCCAACTTCAAGAAGCATCTTAACCTCTTGGACAAGGGATTCTGCCCCTCTTGTTGTTCAGTCACTCAGTCTCTTGGTTTCCGACCCTTTGTGACCCCATGGACTGCAGGACTCCAGGCTTCCCTGTCCTTCACTACTTATCAGAGTTTGCTCAAACTCATGTCCATTGAGTAGGTGATGTCATCCAACCATCTCATCCTCTGCTGTCCCCTTCTCCTCCTGCCTTCAAACTTTCCCAGCATTAGGGTCTTTTGCAGTGAGTCAGCTCTTCCCATCAGGTGGCCAAAGTAATGGAGCTTCAGTTTCAGCATTAGTCCTTCCAATAGGGGCTGACATAATCCAGGACCCTAATGAAATTCCGGAAGCATTTACTTTTTTTCCCCCAAATATTGCTCAGATTGTCAAATCAACTTGACAATTAATTTGTTATCAGGACACTGCCATGTGGTTTGTATGATGTCAACCTATTTTTTAAATAAATGCAGTCTGATTTTCTTGAATCAAGACATTTCCCAACTCTGTGTATCTGTATAAATAGCCCTCAAAGCTCAGAGTCTGAGAGCTAAAAGCACTAACTAATGATAACACCCCAAATGCCCTGGGCAGAATATAAAATGCTACAGACTGTCCAGTTCCAGTAATCATATTCTAAAATTTTCATTTTCTTCCTTTCCTATGACCATATAATAATGAAAGGTCGGGCTAGGCCTTTGTCTGCCTAGTAAAACAGAGTAATCAAACCATTTAAATATCAGTCCTACCACCCAAATTCTCCCTGACCTGCCCCTTTTTGAAATATTGTCTGAGTTATGTTACTGGGAGATACTGTGTGCTAATGGGTTTCTTTCTGCTGTTAACAGGTTTTGGATTCAGGGACATGGAAAGAATATCATCGGCTATATAATTTGCTGCGAGATAGAAACAGCCTATTTTACAATATGGTGCAACAACTGGGCGAGGCGGAGGCTGCTGTTCTCACCAAAAGGGCAACATAGGTGAGCCTGCTGCGGGAAGCTGTAATTAAAATTCACCTCCAGGGTTCACTGTTCACAAGATCTCCACCAAGGGTCTGGGAACAAGCACACCGTGCTCTTTTCAATTAAAAGCCACCAGAGAGGAAGTTTCATGACTGGGTCTTAACAACATGTGGCAGGTGGAAGGCAGGTCTGCTGAGAATCTGCAGCAGTGCTGGGGGTGGGGTCGGGATGTTGTGAACCCTTTTGTGTGCACACATGTGTGCCTGAGACAGAGATTTGGGATTCAACTTTCCACATGTTCAGACTCTGACTTGAGATTCTCATGGAGCACTGAACACCCTCATTTTGAAGACCCTTTACATTCATTCTGATTGGTGTTCAGCACATTTGTGATACAAGTTCTGTTGAGGAATATCCAGGAAATTTGAGAGTTTAAGGAGAAAAATCTTGGAATATTTTGATTCTAGGAAGATCTTCCAGAAAAAGGTATAGGTCTCTTCTGTTTTGTAATCTGTAAAGAAAACTCTTACCTGAAATTATCACTTTCTCCCTAATTCTTTGTTGTTTAGAATTTGGTTCATTTGCCCCCCATGCTTCCTCTATATTCTAGAAGATGAAATTTTCATCAGGACAAATCAAGAACTCACAACACCTTCACACTGTAGTCTGAATAGTGCCTGAAGGTTTACAGAGCACTTTCTCAGAGATGAGGCGTGTGAGGCACTAAGCACCGTACGTGGT
Organism: Bos indicus x Bos taurus; assembly: GCF_003369695.1. Taxonomy (NCBI): domain Eukaryota; kingdom Metazoa; phylum Chordata; class Mammalia; order Artiodactyla; family Bovidae; genus Bos; species Bos indicus x Bos taurus. Next base: position 742,985 of record NW_020867066.1, on the reverse strand, counting down.
GTGAGGAAGGGGCTCAGTGAGTAACATTTAGGTCACGTGGTATCTTCCTAACAGAGGTGAAGTGGTAACCAAGGTCTGGTTTAAGAGGCTTAGCCATTGTCATGCAGCCCGTCTGTAAGTCTTTCTGGGACAAGGTGGGAATGGGATTGGGGTCGATGGGAAGACAGAGGGAGGGAAGGAAGGTCAGGTGTTCTTTCCCCTTAACATGCGTGGCTCAGGGTGGGATGTGGCTTCCCCATCGAAAATTTATCTCTGGATGATAAATTATCTTTGTATGTCCCCTTCTTCATACTTTTCTGCCTTTCCCAGATTTTCACTTATAAACAGAATAAGATTATTTGTTATTTGTGTAATATTTAAAATGTCTTAAAGAAAACATGCCCCAGTATCTTAAGTGCTTGTATATGAAAGATTTATCTAAAATGTGGCCTGAGTCCATCACTGTCTCCTCTCAATCCTCTGTAGAAATGAGGAAATGCAGAGCAGGACCTTCCACTGCTCATCAGGTAGGAGACTTCCTGGGTCCCAGAACTGGCTGAAGAGTTGGCAGAGCTAGAATTCATGCTTAGGTTTAGGGAAAAGGAAATCTGTATTCTGAACTTTTCATAAGTTACTTAAATTGTGTGCAAATGTTGAGAAGCTGAACAAGGAACTCTGTATTATTTTTATGCCTGAAATTCACAGAGTGCTTTTATCCACTAGAGTGTCTCCCAGTCAGACCATCCTTCCTGAGACCTAGAGAGCCAGGAATCTCCCAAACTCTTTTGCCCTTTTGACCTTAGGCATTTCACATCAAAATAGGTGTTCCCACCTGTATGTCAAAGTCTTCATTTTAAGACTATATTATCATGACATTGAGTAATGAGAAATAGAACACAGAATTTTAGATTGGTCCAGATAATAAGATAATAGGATTCAACCCTCTCTTTGTACAGGTGAGGAAACTAAGGTGCTTTAGAAGGAAGGTGGCCCTATGTATATAACTGGTGTTAAGCTAGTGCAACAGACACAGAATTATAAATTTGTTCTTTCAGTAAATATTTTAAATCAAGTGTAACATACATACTGAAGCAGACATAGGTCATAGAATTAGAACTCTTGAGATTCCTGGTCTAGTAATCCTGCACCTACTCTAACAATATTAATGGTAAGTTATATTTGTGTAATTCTTCATAATTTATTTTATATAGTTCTCACATGTATGATTTCACTTACTCTCATAATGGTCCATTTTTATCCCATGTCGTGGATGAGGAGAGTGTGTCCAGAGTTCACCCAAGGTCACAGAGCTGGTCCAGGAAGCACAGAGGGGGAATTGCTGGGGAGGCTGGGTGCTGTCCTAGGTACTGGGTTCTGTGTTGAGCCTGAGAACACTTCTCCTGTCACATGGTAGCCAAGGTTGGGCCAGTCACTGAAGTTCACAGGGAGGCAGAACCTCACTCTTGGATTTTAGTCCTGCCACTGGCTCAGGTCACCTCTACAGAAAGAAATACACTTCTTAATTCTCATCCCATCCTGACATTACTTCTGTATATTCTGCATCCTCTTAGGAGGATAAGCTATCAGATTATCAGTTTTTTGAATGTGCAAGCATCAGATATCAATGCATTGTTCAGAGCTATAACACGGGGAGCATTAGCCTAAGTCATAATGTTTTCACTAATAGAACAGAATTCATTCATCTGAAAAGAAAACCCAATATCTGGGAGAAGGTGCTTCCACATCACAGTTTGTTGAACTCGTAGCTCAGGTGAGCTTATCACTGTCTGATTGATCCTTTTGGATGATCCATGAAATAGAGAAAGTCCCTTTTAGATACATAAAGCTAAAGGGGGCAGTAGTTTGCTAGGGCTGCCATACAAAGACCAAAGAGTAGGCGACTTAAACAGCAGAAACTTATATCCGCACAGCCTTGGAGGTGGGAAGTCTGAGGTCAAGGTGTCAGCAGGGTTGATTTCCTCTGGGGTCTCGCACCTTGTCTTGTAGACACCGTCTTCCCTCTGTGTCTCACATGCTCGTCCCTCTGTGTAAGACTGCGTCCTGGTCTCTTCTTATGAAAACTCCAGTCTGTTAGATTAGGACCCACTTGTATGATTTCTTTTTAACTTTATTGCCTCTTTAAAGATGCTGTCTCCAAAAACAGTCAAATTCTGTGCTACTGGGGGCTTTAGGACTTCAACATGTAAAATTGGAGGTAAGACTGTAACAGGCAGGAAGACCAGGGGTCTCCAAATGGAGGGAGTAGGTTGCAAGTGTCAGACATTTTTTATCTCTGTCTTAAGCTGCAGGAGGAAACAAACTACTAGTGATATATTTTTCCCCCTTCTCTATACAAATTTATATCTGCAGAAGAAGAAATGCAAAAAGGTAAAATGGTTGTCTGAGGAGGCCTTACAAATAGCTGAGGAAAGAAGAGTCGCTAAAGGCAAAGGGAAAAAGGAAAGATACACCCATTTGAATCCAGAGTTCCAAAGAATAGCAAGGAGAGATAAGAAAGCCTTCCTCAGTGATCAGCACAAAGAAATAGAGGAAAACAATAGAATGGGAAAGACTAGAGATCTCTTCAAGAAAATTAGAGATACCAAGGGAACATTTCATGCAAAGATGGGCTCAATAAAGGACTGAAATGGTATGGACCTAACAGAAGCAGAGATATTAAGAAGAGGTGGCAAGAATACACAGAAGAACTACACAAAAAAGATATTCAACACCAAGATAATCACGATGGTGTGATCACTCACCTAGAGCCGGATATCCTGGAATGTAAAGTCAAGTGGGCCTTAGGAAGCACCACTATGAACAACGCTAGTGGAGGTGATAGAATCCCAGTTGAGCTAATTCAAATCCTAAAAGATGATGCTGTGAAAGTGCTGCACTCAATATGCCAGCAAATTTGCAAAACTCAGCAGTGGCCAAAGGACTGGTTAAAGTCAGTTTTCATTCCAATCCCAAAGAAAGGCAATGCCAAAGAATCTTCTAACTACTGCACAATAGCACACATCTCACAGGCTAGCAAAGTAATGCTCAAAATTCTCCAAGCCAGGCTTCAACAGTATGTGATCCATGAACTCCCAGATGTTTAAGCAGCTGGATTTAGAAAAAGCAGAGGAACAAGAGGTCAAATTGCCAACATCCATTGTATCATCAAAAAAGCAAGAGTGTTTCAGGAATATGTCTACTTCTGCTTTATTGACTATGCCAAAGCCTTTGACTCTGTGGATTACAACAAACTGGAAAATTCTTCAAGTGATGGGAATATCAGACTACCTTATCTGCTTCCTGAGAAATCTATATGCAGCTCAGGAAGCAGCAGTAAAAACTAGACATGAAACAGCAGGCTGGTTCCAAATCGGGAAAGGAGTACATCAAAGCTGTATATTTCCACCCTACTTATTTAACTTATATGCAGAGTACGTCATGAGAAACTCTGGGCTGGATGAAGCACAAGCTGGGATCAAGATTGCTGGGAGAAATATCAATAACTTCAGATATGCAGATGGCACGACCCTTATGGCAGAAAGTGAAGAACTAAAGAGCCTCTTGATGAAAGAGAAAGAGGAAAGCTAAAACGTTGGCTTAAAGCTCAACATTCAGAAAAATAAGATCATGGCATTTGGTCCCATCACTTCATTGCAAATAGATGGGGAAACAGTGGAAACAATGATAGGCTTTATTTTTGGGGGCTCCAAAATCACTGTAGATGGTGACTGCAGCCATGAAATTAGAAGATGCTTGCTCCTTGGAAGAAAAGTTATGCCCAACCTAGACAGCATAGTAAAAAGCAAAGACATTGCTTTGACAACAAAGGTCCATCTAGCCAAAGCTATGGTTTTTCCAGTAATCATTTATGGATGTGAGAGATGGACAACAAAGAAAGCTGAGCACTGAAGAATTGATGCTTTTGAACTGTGGTGTTGGAGAAGACTCTTGAGAGTCTCTTGGACAGCAAGGAGATCAAACCAGTCAATCCTAAAGGAAATCAGTCCTGAATATTCATTGGAAGGACTGATGCTAAAGGTGAAACTCCAATATTTTGGCCTCCTGATGTGAAGAACTGAGCCATTTGAAAAGGCCCTAATGCTGGGAATTATTGAAGGCAGGAGGAGAAGGGGATGGCAGAGGATAAGATGGTTGGATGGCATCAGTGACTCAATGGGCATGAGTTTGAGTAAGCTCTGGGAGTTGGTGGTGGACAGGGAACCCTGGCATACTGCAGTCCATGGGGACACAAACAGTAGGATAGGACTGAGCAACTGAACTGAACTAATACAAATTTAAAAAGAGGTTTATTTTAAAATTCTGTGTTAAAGATCTAAATGTAAGACCAGAAACTATAAAACTCCTAGAGGAGAACATAGGCAAAACACTCTCTGACATACATCACAGCAGGATCCTCTATGACCCACCTCCCAGAATATTGGAAATAAAAGCAAAAATAAACAAATGGGACCTAATTAAACTTAAAAGCTTCTGCACATCAAAGGAAACTATTAGCAAGGTGAAAATACAGCCTTCAGAATAGGAGAAAATAATAGCAAATGAAGCAACTGACAAACAACTAATCTCAAAAATATACAAGCAACTCCTATAGCTCAACTCCAGAAAAATAAATGACCCAATCAAAAAATGGGCCAAAGAACTAAATAGACATTTCTCCAAAGAAGACATACAGATGGCTAACAAACACATGAAAAGATGCTCAACATCACTCATTATCAGAGAAATGCAAATCAAAACCACTATGAGGTACCATTTCACACCAGTCAGAATGGCTGTGATCCAAAAATCTACAAGTAATAAATGCTGGAGAGGGTGTGGAGAAAAGGGAACCCTCTTACACTGTTGGTGGGAATGCAGACTAGTACAGCCTCTATGGAGAACAGTGTGGAGATTCCTTAAAAAACTGGAAATAGAACTGCCTTATGATCCAGCAATCCCACTGCTGGGCATACACACTGAGGAAACCAGAAGGGAAAGAGATACATGTACCCCAATGTTCACTGCAGCACTGTTTGTAATAGCCAGGACATGGAAGCAACCTAGATGTCCATCAGCAGATGAATGGATAAGAAAGCCATGGTACATATACACAATGGAGTATTACTCAGCCATTAAAAAGAATACATTTGAATCAGTTCTAATGAGGTGGATGAAACTGGAGCCTATTATACAGAGTGAAGTAAGCCAGAAGGAAAAACATCAATACAGTATACTAATGCATGTATATGGAATTTAGAAAGATGGTAACAATAACCCGGTGTAGAGACAGCAAAAGAGACACTGATGTATAGAACAGTCTTATGGACTCTGTGGGAGAGGGAGAGGGTGGGAAGATTTGGGAGAATGACATTGAAACATGTAAAATATCATGTAAGAAATGAGTTGCCAGTCCAGGTTCGATGCACGATACTGGATGCTTGGGGCTAGTGCACTGGGATGACCCAGAGGGATGGTATGGGGAGGGAGGAGGGAGGAGGGTTCAGGATGGGGAACACATGTATACCTGTGGTGGATTCATTTTGATATTTGGCAAAACTAATACAATTATGTAAAGTTTAAAAATAAAATAAAATTAAAAAATGATAAATAAAGTAATGTGGAAATAAAAAAAATAAATAAAAAATAAAATTCTGTGTTGCCATAAGGATACCTGGTTCCACCTGAACTTAACTTTCTCAAACCTCGAGCTAACCAAAGCATTTTTCTTATGGAAACGTTTGTTTTAAACTATGCAAATGAACTGTGTATTTACCCTAGACTCTGTCTTAAAGTGGGTTCCCCCTAAGACTCAGAATTGACATGACAAACCAGTATGTTTTACTCATGCAAATGTTCTCGTAAGCTATGTCAATGAGACTATATTTGCTTAGAAACCTGCCTTTCTTGAAGATTCATGTCAATCATTTTACGGCCAGGGACAACTCACCTTGTGACAATGTTATATCAAAATGCACATTGTTTGTGATGGGCCTGGTGCCAGTCTCTAAGTTCTGAGACATTTCCTTTCTCTAATTAGCAGACTGCTAGTAGCTATATGGATCTTCCCTGTAGTTCAGACAGTAAAGAATCTGCCTGCAATGCAGGAGACCTGGGTTAGATCCCTGGGTTGGAAAGATCATCTGGAAAAGGGAATGGCAATCCACTCCAGTATTCTTGCCTGGAGAATCCCATGGACAGAGGAGCCTGGCGGGCCACAGTCCATGTGGTCGCAAAGAGTCGGACACAACTGACCGACTAACACTGCTACTACTAGTAGCTATATAACATCCACCTAAAGACTATTGGAGGACACTCTTTCTGTCCCCTTCTGATGTCTATGTCAGAAGCTTTCTCTATCTCTTTTATACTTTAATAAAACTTTATTACACAAAAGCTCTGAATGATCAAGCCTCGTCACTAGCCCCAGATTGAATTTGTCTCCTCTGGATGCCTAGAATCATAGTGTCTTTTCGTGATTCCTCAACAGCCTTTCAGAAGGGACACAGTTCAGCTCCAAGAATAAATACCTATCATCCATTCTGTTCTGGGATGAAGCAGATCTGATTGAGGTTTTTTGAAGTTTCTTTCTTCCCAGGGTGTAACAGAGGTATCATTGTGTCTATTCATGACATCACCTAATACAGCCCAGAAGTTATAAAATTCTCATATCCTAGCTCCAGGAGCCTGGACCCATTTGAATAGATGGAAGAAGCACTTAGCATCCATGTAGCCTTGTGTCCCCCAGGTCTCTGAGCCTAAGGTTCTCACCTGTGTGTAGAGCAAGATTACAGCCCTGCTGGCTTCTTCACACTTATCACAGGGATCACATGAGACAGCACATGCTTAAGTGCTTGAAGAATGTAGAGTGTTTTACAGTATAAAAGTGGGATCATTTTGTAAAAGGCTATAGGTAGAAACCTTGCCTCCCAATAATAAAACAAATAAACCCATAGTTCTTCTAGGTTGCTTTAGAGACCCTAAATCAGGGGTCCCCAACTGCTGAAGATCCTTTGCAGTATTCAGTTCAGGTATTTCAGACCATGAAGCAAAGTCCTTTTCAGTTAAAAGTTGCTAAAAATAATATTTTCTTTATAAAAAAAAATTGTATTGAGAAGGCTTATGGAGAAAGGAACCAGATGATTTTGGAAAGAATATTAAGCAATAGAAAATGAAATTAATTTTCCTTTGTTCCTTTAACTGTTTTTAGTTTCACCAAAAGAGTACATAAATCTATAATCACAAAATGTGTATAGCTTAAAAAAATGGAGGAGGGTGATGATATGCAATTAACCATCTGCCCCCACCCCCCCCGCCCGACTCCCACCAAAGGCTTTATTTTTAAATTCCATTACAATGGAAATAGCCTCAGATTTGAGCCAGTGGGCCCAAACATTCTTGGAGGGTTTATTTTTCTCCTTAAGTGACATTTAAATATATAGCATTTCATATGCAGAGCAGGTTATGTTAGCAACAAGAGAGTAAGAAAGTGCAGTTACTATGAAGGTCGGTGTCCTAGTGCTTTTCTGTTTCGTGTGTGAAGTCCATTCTCTCTCATGATAACTTTGTTTACGGCACCCACAATGCACTTGCGGTCAGGTTTTATAAAAGAGATCTGGGATCATATGAGTCGGACATGACTGAGCGACTGAACTGAACTGAACTGAACTGAAGCAACCCAGTTTGTGAAACGAGTCAGCCTCTGATAGATGATACATTTTCTGTTTCAAAGCCTCAAATGAAACTTTCACATTCTTCTTTGAGGATAAAGAGTTACACTTGAAGTAGTTTTTTTGCCCTAACATGTTTAGAGATAAGACTTCACAAGCCCTGACATTATTTTATTTTGTTATGTGCATCTGTAAAGAACCGAGATACAATACAGCTACTAAAACCTGATGACTGTGGAGCTTAACAGGACTTCCTTTCCTCTGTGTTCTGAGTATGCACTGAGAAGACCTGTATCTCTTCCAGTTCAGCTAGAATTTGGTAGAATTCAAGAGCTCAAAGGTCTGGCAGAGATCTGTCCTATTATTGGGTATCATCTTACATTTTAGAGAAGTCTCTTGATTGAGTCATTGTTAGCATTTTTGATTCTCTTTTCATTCTTGGGACCCACTATCCACAGATCACATTTCTTTAGGCCGTATAACTGCTTTGCTGCACAAATTAAACACCAGGATATTTCATACATATATGCCAGTGTTTCAGTGCCTGTCAATCAAAGTTTATAAAATATAAAGATAACAACCTGATACTAACATCCAAATGTGTTGTGGTCCTTTTATGTGTGAAAATGACAAACCCTGTTCAGATGCTAGATTTCCCATCCTCTTTGTTAACCTGTTTTTAATTTATTTCAGGGAATAAAATGATTTTGCTTATCAATTTATTGTAGAGATAAAGCATATCTGTGAATCAGAATGATCAGAAATCTAGGAGATCTACAGGTTATTTGCATTACGTCCAGACCCACTGGGGGTTTTAATGGGGCTGCTTCCTCCATAGAATAAATACAGCCCTGGTTTTCTAAAACTGTGTCTCCAATAGTAATATGATTGCTTCACATGAAGAAGGAAACCTAGAAATGTGTTGCCTTAGGAGGAGGACTTTAAAACTTTTAAACATGTTGTTTTTGTCTTTTTCTCCCTCAGGTGTACTTCAAAAGGAGATAGCAAAGTATTACTCACAGTAACCATGTGGTTATGAATGTTTCCAGTGGACAGCCCTCAGCCTTCACGATTTTTGAGTCAACACTGTGATTCTACCATGAGTTCATGTCTATTCCAAAGGCTTTTTTCCAATAGGTTTTGCACTGCATAAACTATATTCTACTTGTTTTACACCAGCAACAAATATTTACACATTACAAAATGTGAGTTCTCCAAGTTCACTCAATGATTTCAAGCTCTTGAAAAAGAATTTATTATGTTTACTTAAATGTTATATTACTTTCTTTCTTATCCAAATCAGAGGTGCAGGCCACCAATAATAGCCATCTCCCAGGTTTTGTGTCTTGAGAGACTCCAGAGCTAAACTCATTTTCTAAGATTTGAGACAAAGTTGTCATAGATGTTTTTTTTTTTTTTTTTTTTTTTACTGTTTCCAGAATTACATATTACTTTCCAGTTATATCAGGGATTCTGTTTACTTGAAGACTATGTGAAGTTGCTGTTTTATGTCACCACTTCGTTTAACATGACTAGGATCCATTTTTCCACCAAAAGCCCTCTGGTTAAAATACTATAGAGAAAACTGATAGGAAAACATGCAATATACTATAGTTTAAGTGAAAGAAAGTGAAAGTGAAAGTGAAGTCTCCTGTCTGACTCTTTGCGACCCCGTGGACTGTAGCCCACCAGGCTCGTCTATCCATGGGATTCTCCAGGCAAGAATACTGGAGTGGGTTGCCATGCCCTCCTCCAGGGAATCTTCCTGGCCCAGGAATCGAACCCAGGTCTCCTGCATTGCAGGCAGACGCTTTACCCTCTGAGCCACCAGGGAAGCCCTGGTTTAAGCCTAGTTTAAGTAACAACAACAACAACAAAAAAAATAGATATATGGTTAAATACTGAAGGACAATATTATATGTTCTAAAAGAGAAGGAAGAGAAAATATGCTTTCTCAAAATAGGAGCCCTTCTAAGGGATTTTCTCATGAAGGACAGACATGTGCTAGACTGTCTTCTAGATAGAGGATTTTAGTTGTTTTTTTTTACATTACAAATGGTCATAATGTATATATAACATAAAATTTATCATATAACCATTTTTAGTCACCTAATCCAGTGGCATTAATCACATTCACAGTGTTGTGTAGCCACATTTTCTGGATAACTTTTGGGTAATTATGTTTTTTCCTATTCAGTGTGTTATTTCGCAGAGTCATTTTGATAAGTTATTTTCTGTGAGTTTTTCTTGATTGGCATACATTTATTTGCAATATCTTATAAGTTTAATATCTGTAGCACCTCTCCCTGTGTTCTTTTGGCTTTCTAGTTTTCTTTTAGCCTTCTTTTTTATAAATAATCTTGCATAACTTTTTCCTGTTTTCAAAGAATCGACTTTCTGCTTGATTGATGCTCTCTTTTTTCCCCAGTTCAGCATATCATCCTTTCCTTCAACTTTTCCTTAACTTTGAGGTTTTTCTTCTAAATTCTTAAATTGAAAAGAGATTATTAGCATCATTATTTTTCTAATATAAATATATAAAGCTGACTTTTTCCCTAAGATCCACTTAGCTGCAACCTGCAAGTTTTGGTACTCACCACTGTCAATAGCCATAGTATTATGTATTTTCTAATTCCTAATTTAATTCATTAACTATATCTTTTACCCATGAGTTATTCATAAGTATAATGTTCTCTAAATTTCAAATTTTTTTTAAATTTTATTTTATTTAACTTTACAATATTGTATTGGGTTTTGCCATATATCAAAATGAATCTGCCACAGGTATACATATGTTCCCCATCCTGAACCCCCCTCTGAAACTGGAGCCTATTATACAGAATGAAGTAAGCCGGAAAGAAAAACACCAATACAGTATACTAATGCATATATATGGAATTTAGAAAGATGGTAACAATAAATTTCAAATTTGAATGGATTTTTTAAAATTAGATTTAGCCATGTGGAACTGCTAACATTCAGTCTTTTTTATAAAAGTGATAAACTGGCAGTTTCATATGGTTCAATATATAGTTTTCTTTTGTTATAACATATAACTTAATTTCATTTGGTCAGACAACATTAGATTGTGAATTTTAAACCATAGGTAACCACATTCACACAAAAGGTTCTTGTTTCTACCATTTTATGTTTTATTGGGGGGCTTTAAACTGTTATAAATACATGTGTAACCAGTAATTTTCAATAAAAATCCTCCCCAATACTGGAATATTTTCTGATACATGTTGCAGACTGGTTCTCTGGGATGCAGACTTGGATGGAGTTTAGTGCTGGGATGTGTATCAGGGGTGCCCTTGGGGTCAACACTGTGGAATCAGGAGGGAAGAAACAGGGTAAGGCAGAGGGAAGGATCAAGCTGGATCACTGGCCAGATGACCTGAGCTGACCCTATGGGGGTCTGGAATGAAGATGGCCCCTCAGGGTTGTCCTGACACATCCAATGACCAGGCCTTTATACCTCCATCTGGATGGATCTTTGCACGTAGGCTGCCCCCAGAGGGGCTGGTGGTTTAAGGTTTCCCACTGGCAGCACTTCCAGCCGCTGGACAATGAGTCCCTGAAGGGAGGTCAGGACAGCACATCTCCATGTCCCCCCTGGGCATGTATCATAGCTTCAGAGGTATGTGATGAGGGTGTACTGTGGGGGAGACTCTTGATGACTGATGTTTAAGTCAAAATGATGACTCAGTGATTCTCCTGAATACCCTCTGGTCTAAAAAATAGAGGAGAATGTCCATGTAGGGGAGATATCCTCATTCTCCAGGGTCAGCCCAGTTATCACCTCTTCTAGGAAGTCACATTAACATCAGCCACCATCCTAGGTAATTCAGATTTGTGTGTTACCCTGAGCACCGCTCATGTTAAACTGAACCATACTAGGTTAGTGTCCTGTGTCACCATCTTGAAAGACCTTATTTTTAAACAAGGGGCCTGTTCTTTCTGTTGTGCATGTAGCCTGCCCTGAGTATGAGTGTTCACATGTGGTCTTTTACTCACTTAGTGAACTGTGAACTGTGCCCTGTTCACTGATTATGGCTTTCAGCAGAGTGTCTGTGCACAGAGGGTGCTCAGTAAATCTTTGTGGAATGAACAAATGATGACTGAGAGCAAGCCTTCCTTCTCAACTTTATAACTTTGAGATATAAAGAGGTAGCCTGGGATAACAGAAAGCCCTGGTTTTGGAGTCAGTCACACTGATCTGTCCTTTACTACTCACTAGCAGTGTGGGTGTGGGAAAGCAGTAACCAGCCAAGGTGTCAGGACATTAGAATGGCACCATCCTTGACAAAATAGGCTCTGGACAGCCTACAGCCACACGGTCTTAGTAACATGCTCAGGTAAGCACCTCCACCTCTGAATCTCAGCTTCTTTTTCTGGAAAATGTATAGTTCCTGCTCTTGAACCATTGCTTTGGTTGGGATGATGGATGGACCAAGAGCATCCAAAGAACACAGGGTGGAATCATTGACCTTGGAGATTCTTATCACCAGGAGAGGAGAACAGGATGGATGTTGATGAAGGAGGTTTGTGGAATGTAGAAGGTGTACTTGAGGAGGTCCTCATCTGATGGCCTAAACCAAACTGTTGGAAACACATGTATACCTGTGGCAGATTCATGTTGATATATGGCAAAACCCATACAATATTGTAAAGTTAAAAAATAAAATAAAATAGAATTAAAAAAAAAAGAAAAAAAAATGGCACAAGCACACGGGGAGGAGCACAAGCTCTGGAGTCAGGGACAAATACTGGCTCCTCTGGGCACTGACTGGGTTTGGATTCAAGTTCTGCTACCTGGGGAGTGTGGGCTGTTAAGGTTGGGAAGCCCACTGTGCTTCAGGGTCTTTGTTGGAAAGGTGAGGTGGGGATAGCCTTCTTGATTCTCAGAAGGCTGCTGCAAAGATTAACTATGACAGTGATACTCGCAGTGAGGACTGCACTACTACCAGTCCGTGACCTGTTTGTAGCCTGGTTAGAAGTCAGTACAGAAATTTCAAGAAAGCTAGAAACTCAAAACCATCTGTATTGCTGTGACATCCACCCTCAGGACGGGTGGGATTCTGAACACCCCGGGGACCAGTGTGAGTGTTGCACTATGGGGGTGGGGGAGGGGCACGTGGCTGAACTGCACACTAGCCATGCACAGTGGATCATTGATTAGGTTGCAATGGGCCGAAAATATAAAATTAGATAAAACTGATATTTAATCTCAGACAGGTAAGAAACAATGCTGGGTATGTTCAATGCTTTTGAACAATGCTGTATATGTGATTAGCTGTCAATCAGTACTATCCTCTCTAGCACTATCCTCTATTAATTGTTACCATCATATTTAACTTAAAATTAGAGCACACAGGCTTTCAAAAGGCCCTACTATACATTATCAATATTTTCAATTCAGTTCAGTTCAGTCACTCAGTCGTGTCCAATTCTTTCCGACCCCATGATCCGCAGCACGCCAGGCGTCCCAGTCCACACCAACTCCCAGAGTTTACTCAAACCCATGTCCATTGAGTGGGTGATGCCATCCATCCATCTCATCCTCTGTCGTCCCCTTTTCCTCCTGCCCTCAATCTTTCCCAGCATCAGGGTCTTTTCAAATGAGTCATCTCTTCGCATCAGGTGACCGAAGTATTGGAGTTTCAGCATCAACATCAGTCCTTCCAATGAACACCCGGGACTGATCTCCTTTAGGATGGACTGGTGGATCTTGTGGCAGTCCAGGGGACTCTCAAGAGTCTTCTCCAACACCACAGTTCAAAAGCATCAGTTCTTTGGTGCTCAGCTTTCTTCACAGTTCAACTTTCACATCCATACATGACCACTGGAAAAACCATAGCTTTGACTAGATGGACCTTGGTTGACAAAGTAATGTCTCTGCTTTTTAATATGCTGTCTAGATTGGTCATAACTTTTCTTCCAAGGAGTAAGCATCTTTTAATTTCATGGCTGCAATCACCATCTACAGTGATTTGGGAGCCCCCCAAAATAAAGTCAGCCACTGTTTCCACTGTTTGCCCATCTATTTGCCATGAAGTGATGGGACCAGATGCAATGATCTTAGTTTGCTGAAAGATGAGCTTTAAGCCAACTTTTTCACCCTCCTCTTTCACTTTCATCAAGAAGCTCTTTAGTTCTTCTTCGCTTTCTGCCATAAGGGTGGTGTCATCTGCATATCTGAGGTTATTGATATTTCTCCCGGCAATCTTGATTCCAGCTTGTGCTTCCTCCAGCCCAGCATTTCTCATGATGTACTCTGTATATAAGTTAAATAAGCAGGGTGACAATTTACAGCCTTGACATACTCCTTTTCCTTTTTGGAACCAGTCTGTAGTTCCATGTCCAGCTCTAACTGTTGCTTCCTGACCTGCATACAAATTGCTCAAGAGGCAGATCAGGTGGTCAGGTATTCCCATCTCTTACAGAATTTTCCACAGTTTATTGTGATTCACACAGTCAAAGGCTTTGGCATAGTCAATAAAGCAGAAATAGATGTTTTTCTGGAACTCTCTTGCTTTTTCCATGATCCAGCGGATGTTGGCAATTTGATCTCTGGTTCCTCTGCCTTTTCTAAAACCAGCTTGAACATCAGGAAGTTCACGGTTCACGTATTGCTGAAGCCTGGCTTGGAGAATTTTGAGCATTACTTTACTAGTGTATGAGATGAGTGCAATTGTTCAGTAGTTTGAGCATTCTTTGGCATTGCCTTTCTTTGGGATTGGAATGAAAACTGACCTTTTCCAGTCCTGTGGCCACTGCTGAGTTTTCCAAATTTGCTAACATGTTGAATGCAGCACTTTTACAGCGTCATCTTTAGGATTTGAAATAGCTCAGCTGGAATTCCATCTCCACTAGCTTTTTTCCTAGTGATGCTTCCTAAGGCCCACTTGACTTCACATTCCAGGATGTCTGGCTCTAGGTGAGTGTGAGTGATCACACCATTGTGATTATCTGGGTCGTGAAGATCTTTTTTGTACAGTTCTTCTGTGTATTCTTGCCACCTCTTTTTAATATCTTCTGTTTTTGTTAGGTCCATACCATTTCTGCCCTTTATTGAGCCCATCTTTGCATGAAAGGTACCCTTGGTATCTCTAATTTTATTGAAGAGATCTCTAGTTTTTCCCAGTCTATTGTTTTCCTCTATTTCATTGCATTGATCACTGAGGAAGGCTTTCTTATCTCTCCTTGCTTTTCTTTGGAATTCTGAATTCAGATGGGTATAATTTTCCTTTTCTCCTTTGCTTTTAACTTCACTTCTTTTCAGAGCTATTTGTAAGGCCTCCTTAGACAGCCATTTTGCTTTTTTGCATTTCTTTTTCTTGGGGATGGTCTTGATTCCTGTCTCCTGTACAATGTCATGAGCCTCTATCCATTGTTTATCAGGCACTCTGTCGATCAGATCTAGTCCCTTAAATCTATTGCTCACTTCCACTGTATAATCATAAGGGATTTGATTTAGGTCATACCTGAATGATCTAGTGGTTTCCCCCACTTTCTTCAATTTAAGTCTGAATTTGGCAATAAGGAGTTCATGATCTGAGCCACAGTCAGCTCCCAGTCTTGATTTTGCTGACTATATAGAGCTTCTCCATCTTTGGCTACAGAGAATATAATCAGTCTGTTTTCTGTGTTGACCATCTGGTGATGCCCATGTGTAGAGTCTTCTCTTGTGTTGTTGGAAGAGGGTGTTTGCTATGACCAGTACGTTCTCTTGGGAAAACTCTATTAACCTTTGCCCTGCCTCATTCTGTACTCCAAGGCCAAATCTGCCTGTTACTCCAGGTATTTCTTGACTTCCTACTTTTGCATTCCAGTCCCCTGTAATGAAGAGGACATCTTTTTTGGGTGTTAGTTCTAAAAGGTCTTGTAGGTCTTCATAAAACCGATCAGCTTCAGCTTCTTCAGTGTTACTAGTTGGGGCATAGACCTGGATTACTGTGATATTGAATAGTTTGCCTTGGAAATGAACAGAGATCATTCTATTGTTTTTGCGATTGCATCCACATACTGCATTTTAGACTGTTTTGTTGACTATGGGGGATACTCCATTTCTTCTAAGGGATTCCTGCCCACAGTAGTAGATATAATGGTCATCTGAGTTAAATCCACCCATTGCAGTCCATCTTAGTTCCCTGATTCCTCGAATGTTGATGTTCACTCTTGCCATCTCCTGTTTGACCACTTCCAATTTGCCTTGATTCATGGACCTAACATTCCAGGTTCCTATGCAATATTACTTTTTACAGCATCAGACCTTCCTTCTGTCACCAGTCCCATCCACAACTGGGTGTTTTTGTTGTTTGTTTGTTTGTTTTTCCCTTTGGCTTTAACTCCATCCCTTCATTCTTTCTGGAGTTATTTCTCCACTAATTTCCAGTAGCACATTGGGCACCTACCGACCTGGGGAGTTCATCTTTCAGTGTCCTAATTTTTTCCCTTTTCATACTGTTCTGGAGTTCTCAAGGCAAGAATACTGAAGTTGTTTGCCATTCCCTTCTCCAGTGGACCACATTCTGTCATACCTCTCCACCATGACCCATCCATTGGGTGGCCCCACAAGGCATGGCTTCACTTCATTGAGTTAGACAAGACTGTGGTCATATGATAAGATTTTAATAGCATTAAAAAGTGAGAAATAAGTAAACTTCTGTTTAAGTATAAAGGGTTTGTTTCAAGTTTAAATACTGTGCATGTGTTTTTACCGATTCTATTCTTGAATCAACAGCATGGTGCTAAGGTTGAAGAAGGTCCCTGGAAGCAGAACAGACCACTTTTAAACCGTCAGAGATTTTTATAATACAAGGTTTTAAGTGTAAACTATTCATTTTCCTTTTAAAACAGAAAGAATATGAATTAACTTTTTGTTTTTTAAACCTAATGTTCTAATAAAAGTGTTTCTTTTTTTCCCCCCAAAACAAAAACAACAATGTGTGTTGAAAACAGGCAGAAATATATATTTATTTGAATTTAGACCTAAAAAATAACACTACTAGTAGGAATCTCATGCCCCAGCCCTGTGAGACCTCCATCTGTACTCCGGGTCCATCTGACTTGCTGCTGCCAAGTCGCTTCAGTCGTGTCCGATTCTGCGCGACCCCAGAGACGGCAGCCCACCAGGCTCCCCCGTCCCTGGGATTTTCCAGGCAAGAACACTGGAGTGGGTTGCCATTTCCTTCTCCAATGCATGAAAGTGAAAAGTGAAAGTGAAGTCGCTCAGTCGTATCCGACTCTTAGCAACCCCATGGACTGCAGCCCACCAAGCTCCTTCATCCATAGGATTTTCCAGGCAAGAGTACTGGAGTGGGGTGCCATGGCCTTTTCCGCATCTGACTTGCTTTAGGAGTCAAACTGGGATTGTGTGATTTTTTTTTTTTTTTTTTAGAAGAACCGAGGTTAAGACTTAGACACACTAGGAATGTCCTACAAGAAGTTCACATTGGATAGTTCTGACTAAATTCACTCTTTTACTCAGCAACCATGCTCACAAGTATCCATCCCAATAGGTGGAAGCCTTGGGCATTCCAAAACACTGTTTTATCCAAAAGCTTATCGTATTTAATTCTGAAGGACATTACATGAAAACATTTTTTAAATTAAATTTTGCAGACTACCCAGACAAAAAATGAGTCTCTAAGGTGGAGTTTTTATCACATTAGAAATGTCATAAGTAAATAATGATAAACAGAGGACTGACAGCTTTTAAACCCTACATTTTAAAACACTAAAATTTTTAAAAATCCATGAGTTTATACTGATTTCTATAAGACATAAAATAGATAGTAGGAAGGGAAAGCTCTTTTTTGCAGTAGAAGGTCAATTAACAAATGTAGACAGATTGACAGAAAAGTAGCAACCATCCTTGTCATAAAAAATTCAGACAAAATTCATCATTGTCTGAATATACAGTGAAATGTCAGGGGTTGGAGCAGACAGAATTTCATGGACTCCAAGTATCTTCTCAGATTAATTCTTTAGGATAGAATTATATTTTCAAAGTAGAAATATCTGGCAAGCACCTGGCTAAGCAAGTAACCAGAGTAAATATTAGTAATAGTGAACGTACTGACACCCTTGGCTTTTTTCTTGTTTCTTTAAAAAATTAAGTATCATTGATTTACAATGTTGTGTTACTTTCTGCTCTACAGCAGTGATTCAGTTACACATACATACATTCTTTTTCATAAAAGTTAAATAAGCAGGGTGACAATATGCAGGTCATACTCCATTCCCAATTTTGACCCAGGCGGTTGTTCCATGTCCAGTTCTAACTGTTGCTTCTCCACCCACGTACCGGTTTCTCAGGAGACAGGTAAGGCGGTCTGGGATTCCTGTCTCTTTAAGTTTTCCAGTTTGTTGTGATCTGCAGAGTCAAAGGCTTTAGCGTAATCAATGAAGCAGAAGTAGATGTTTTTCTGAGCAGAAACCATAAGGCCCTCAAAGCCTGGGAATGTACTTCCTGGTCCTTTACAGGAAAACTCTGCCCACCCTGGCCCAGAGCCCTGCTGTTCTAAGTGTGGCCTGTGGACCAGCAGCATCAACTGGCCTAGGGGGCTGTTAGAACACGGAATCTTGTCTCTACCCCAGACCCACTGACTCAGAATCTCCGGATCTCAGGTGAATCCTGGTCACAGTACAGTTAGAGAAGCACTGGTTTAGAGGCCCTGCTCTGGTCATCCTGTGGTTGCACTCCACCTCCCCCCCCATCCCCACCCCCACCACCAGGTGCAGGCAGCCAGAGAGGACAAGGGGGTGTAGCCACCTGGAGCTCCGCCCCTCGAGAGGCCGTGCTCTGAGCACCTGGACCCTAGCATCCCTGCTCCCAGCGCCACTGCAGGCCTCCTTCCCAGTGCCCATGTCCCAGCCCAACAGGTGGTCAAGATACAGCTGTTTATGGGTGGGAAAAGGGTGGCCTAAGCTTGAACTTGAAGGCTGGGGGTGCTCTTGCGTGAGCAGCAGATTCCTCAGGGCACAAAGAGGGTCAGAGCCAGAGGTGGGAAGAGCAGGGGGAGGGCTGGGGGCTGGGGTCGGACCCTCCTTCTGCTGTCCTGCCTTCTGGCTTGGAGCTCAGTAATCCAAAATCCCAGTCTGCCAGGTTTTAATAGTTATGTAGGTGTACTTGACAGTTTTGTTTGATTGATTTATAACTTTTAAATATTTAAACATATAGTATGGACTTCATCTGCACTCTTGACCCAGGGCTCACAGATCTGAGTGACAGGTCTGTTAAATGTTTCTTAGCATGTGTTCAGAGGACCCCCTGCATCAAAACCGACTGGGTTGTTGGTTAAAAATTCAAATTCCCAAGCCCCACTTGTGTAACCACCCTGGATTAGATCTTTGGGGCTGGAGCCCAGTAACCTGCATTCTAATCCCTCCCCTGGTGACTGAGCCACAGCAGAGCTACAGGAGCACTTGTAATGGGGGAGGAGGATGTAGAGGGGAGCTGCCACAAGTTATGGAGGTCCCAGGTCAGAGGAAGGCGCTGACCACCAGCTCACACCTTCCTGCTTCTCTCATGATTCTCCTCACAACCTGGCCTGACTCCACCCACAGGAGTTGGCTGCAGGGAGAAGCTGCTAGAACAGGGCAAAGGTGTCCTCCTGCCGGCCGTGGGGCTCTTGGGTGGGTGGGTGGGGTTGCCCTGCAGAAAGAGGGATCCAAATCAGGGGAAATAGGAGCAAAGGGGCTCTGGGAGCCTGGAGGGATCACCCGGACCCACCCCGGGAGTCGGGCTGAAGGGCTGGGCAGATCTTTGGACAGGAGAGAACTCTGGGTCCTGCCAGGACATGGGAGGAGCGGGGACAGACTATGTGGTCCCACCTGCCTGGACTCAGAGGCTGCATCTGTCAGTTACGAGTCGTATGACCTTGAGCAATTCCTTAAGCTTGTTTCCTTGTCTGTGAGATGGGGATCCTAACGTCCTCTAGGCTTGTGTTACAGGTAAACATGGTCATTAAGTAAAAACACACACCTTTTCCTATATAGGAGGGTGAATATACAGCAGGGTGGTTGCCGTTTACTGTGAGCTTGTCACCTTACACCTCTGCACTTGCTGATGCTTGATATCATAGGCACTTGTCACTGGCTGATAAGACCAATTTCCTCAGACCACAGGCACAGAAAGGCTCCAGTCACAGGCATGTGCCAGACCTTGCTCGGCCAGTGACCTAGAGCTCCCTGAGCTTCCCTGTGCAGGAGCGACTCTTGAAGTTACTGCAAGCTGCTCCTTGTGTATGGTTCCCCGGATTTCCTCCCGGCAAACCACATCTTCGGAATCCTGCTCATAGGTTTGCGATGAACCAAGGCTTGTATGAAACCTCCAGGGCAACGGTACCATACTGAAAATCACCACTAGGGGGCAGCAGAATCCATGAGTCCGGGTGAGGAGACTGCAAAGGCCAGGGAATGAAGGGCCAGGAAGGCCTCACAGCAGGCAAGAGGGGTGGGACCTCTAGCATTGCCTCATCCTCATTCACCCCACCTTCCACACACAGAAGCACACACTCCTGCTCCTGCAGAATCACCTCATCCCTGTATATTCAGTTATCTCCTCCAGGTACAGTCCTTTATATCTTCATTATGGCAAAGGCTGGTGGTTTGTAAACTTGGCTGCAAATTCGAATCACCAGGAGAACTCTATAAAATCCCAGTGCTGAGGCCTCATCTCAGCTAAATCAGAATCTCGGGGAGGGGAGGCAGGAGTCAACACTTTTTATTAATAAAACCCCACAGGTGATTCCACCCTACAGCACATGCTTTCATTCACATTTCTGACAAAACGTGGTCCACTGGAGAAAGGAATGGCAAACCACTTCAGTATTCTTGCTGGAGAAACCCCATGAACAGTATGAAAAGGCAAAAAGATAGGACACAGAAAGATGAATTCCCCAGGTTGGTAGGTGCCCAATATGCTACTGGAGAAGAGTTAAGAAATAACTCCAGAAAGAATGAAGAGACAGAGCCAAAGAGAAAACAATGCCCAGTTGTGGATGTGACTGGAGATGGAAGTAAACTCTGATGTTTTAAAGAACAATATTGCATAGGAACCTGGAATGTTAGGTCCGTGAATCAAAGTAAATGGGAAGTGATCAAACAGGAGATGGTAAGAGTGAACATCGACACTTTGGGATACCAGTGAACTAAAACAGACTGAATGGGTGAATTTAATTCAGATAACCCTTACTTCTACTACTGTGGGGAAAAATCCCTTAGAAGAAATGTAGTAGCCCTCATAGTCAAAAAAAGAGTCCGAAATGCAGGTACTTGGGCACAATCTCAAAAACAACAGGATGATCTCATTCATTTCCAAGGAAAACCATTCAATATCACAGTAATCCAAATCTATGCCCCAACCACTAATGCTGAAGTTAAATGGTTCTATGAAGACCTAGAAGACCTTCTAGATCTAACACCAAAAAAGATGTCTTTTTCATCATAGGGGATGGGAATGCCAAAAGTAGGAAGTCAAGAGATACCTGGAGTAACAGGCAAATTTGGCCTTGGAGTACAAAAAGAAGCAGGAGCAAAGGATAACAGAGTTTTGCCCAGAGAACACACTGATTATAGCAAACCCCTTTCCAAAGCAATGCAAGAGACAACTCTACACATGGACATCACCAGATGGTCAATACTGAAATCAGATTGATTATATTCTTTTCAGCCAAAGATAAGAAGCTCTATAGAGTGAGTGAAAACAAGACTGGGAGCTGACTGTGGTTCAGATCATGGACTCCTTATTGCAAAATTCAGACTTTAAATTCATAAAAGTAGGGAAAACCACTATACCATTCAGGTATGACCTAAATCAAATCCCAATGACCTAATTCAAATACAGTAGAAGTAACAAACAGATTCACGTGATTAGATCTGATAAATAGAGTGCCTGAAGAACTATGGATGGAAGTTCATAACATTGTACAGAAAGCCATGATCAAAGTCACCCCAAGAAGAAGAAATGCAAACAGACAAAATGGCTGTCTGAGGAGGCCTTAAAAATAATTGTGAAAAGAAGAGAAGCTAAAGGCAAAGGAGAGAAGGAAAGATATACCCATCTGAATGCAGAGTTCAAAGAAGAGCAAGGAGCAAAAAGAAAGCCTTCTTCAGTGATCAATGCAAAGAAATAGAGGAAAACAATACAATGGGAAAGACTAGAGATCTCTTCAAGAACATTAGAGATACCAAGGGAACATTTCAAGCAAAGAGGGACACAATAAAGGACAGAAGAGTTATGGACTTAACAGAAGCAAAGATATAAAGAAAAGGGGCAAGAATACACAGAACTATGCAAAAAAGACCTTAATGACCCAGATAACTACAATGGTGTGCTCATTCAGTTAGAGTCACAAACCTGGAATGTGACGTCAAGTGGACCTTAGGAAGCATCACTATGAACAAAACTAGTGAAGGTGATGGAATTCTAGTTGGTATTTCAAATCCTAAAGATGATACTGTGAAAGTGCTGCACTCTTTCCACTGCTTGGAAAGCTCAGCAGTGGCCACAGGACTGGAAAAGGTCAGTTTTCATTCCAATCCCAAAGAAAGGC
>NW_020867066.1:594374-720275 GCF_003369695.1 Bos indicus x Bos taurus | reverse complement strand
AATCCTTTCTTCCATATGTCCCTCACTTTGCTCAACCCAGGAGTCTGGGGAGTGTCTGTTGGTGGCAAAGACACTGTGTGGGCTGACAGCAACCACTGAGTTCCACACAGCAAGGGAGAGAAGGAGGGGGCCTTGAGCCAAGCAGAAAGAGACCTGCCGAGCAGACCTGCTGTGTGCGCCCTGCTGGTTCCTAAGAGCATAACATTAGCCATTAGCCATTCAGTTCAGTTCAGTTCAGTCGCTCAGTCGTGTCCAATTCTTTGCGACCCCATGAATCGCAGCATGCCAGGCCTCCCCGTCCATCACCAACTCCCAGAATTTTAGGTGTTAGTAATATCCACAGTGATGACCTTGAGTTATAAATTAGGGTTTTATATCCACCTTCTTTTCTTTTTCTAAGCATATGTAAATTTTAATGTAAAATTAAAATAATTTTTTAAAATTGAAGTATGATTGGCTTACAATGTTATATTAGTTTCTGGTTACATCATTAGTGATTTAATATTTTATACAGTACATGATAAGTGTAGTTACCAACTGTCACCATGCAAAATTATTCCAATTATTGAATATATTTCCTATGTTATATAATTCCATGATTTACTTATTTTTAAAGTTTATATATTTATTTTTTGTCCCCAGTCCCCTTTTACTTATTTTATAATTTGGAGTTTGTACCTCTTAAGTTCCCTCACCTATTTCACTTGTTTCCTCCACCCCCTTCAATCCATTTTCTTTATGTAGTCAGGGAAGTAGGAGACTCTTTTTGAAAGACTGCATTCATAATGGTTAAAAATTGCAGCAATCTGGGTAGAAGTGAAACTTTATAGTCTAGAAAATTTGGTTTTACACATGACTTTTCTCAAGAGTTCTTGTTCCACTGTGGTCTCCTGTGAGGAACAATGGGTTTCCAAGCCTTTGTGAATCCAGCCTCTGCCATTAAGAATAAATCTCTTACCAGGACTTCTAATACTAAAAGTGATGAAAAACCCTTGTTTTTATGGTGGTTTTAGAGCACTCTGAGCTGTTGTAACTCATTTAGTTGTCCCAGGAGTCCTCTGAGGAGGCAAGGAAGGTATTTTCACCAGATAAAGACCTGGGGGCACCGAAGATGGGCCACCACGGTGGGCTTCGGGTCCTGTGACTGGCAGGTGGCTGACCTGGTCTCTGAGGCACTGGCTCTGACTGCTAGACCCATGTTCTCTGCGTTCTGTCCTCTCCTCCCACAGTCTCCACTGAGGCTCAGAGCCAAGAGGAGCTGCTTTTCTAGAAACAAACTCTGGCCCCTCTGTCACCTGATTTCTATAGTGTTTTTTTTTTTCCTTTTTAATTTCCTGTAGATTTTTAAGAACATTTCAAAAATACAAAAATAGAATAGAATGAAAGGGTAACACAACGTGTCACTCCAGAATAGGGCATTCTGGCAGAAAAATTGTTGTGAGTTGGTTGTGTTTTTCAGAAATAGACACAGGAGAAACTCTGAAGACAGAGTAGAAGTTATTCTTCTGAGGGACATTTACACAGATAAAGGAAATCTCCATTTGTAAAGGTGTCTCCCTCTCTGTACCAGAAAAAGAAGGATGGCTCTAAATCACAGCAGAATCCTGTTGAAGGACAGTCTTCAAGAAGGATGAAATCTGTATAACACACCCAACCCTGCTGTAGTTTAAGCTGCTTCTCCTGCTAACCTCTCATTGGCGCTCCATCACCTTTTCTTTTGTCTTTAGGGGGAGATGGCATTTAAAATGGTGGCTTGGGCCATCTCAGGGAGTTACTCAGTTCTTCTTGATATTTCGCATGTATATCAGAAATATACATGTTAATAAACTTCTGTTTGATTTTCTCTTGATATTCTGTCATTCATTACAGGGATCCTCAGCTAAGAACTCAGAAGGATAAAGGGAAATAAGCCCCTATGTCACCCTAAGTCAGCTTCAATAATTGCCATAATGAGCAGTCTTGATTCATCTGAAACTCACCCTCACTTCCCAAGATTCTTTTAAAGAAGTTCCAAGACATCAAATCATTTTTATCCATAAATATTTTAGTATGTATCTTTAAAAGATGTGGAATCTCCCCCCACTAAACATATTTACATTAAACATTATTTTTATAGACTTCCCTTGTGTCTCAGACAGTAAAGCATCTGCCTACAATGTGTGAGTCCCAGGTTCAATCCCTGGGTTGGGAAGATTTCCTGGAGAAGAAAATAGTCACTCACTCCTGTATTCTTGCCTGGAAAATCCATGGTTGGAGGAAGATGGTAGGCTACAGTCCATGGGGTCACAAAGAGTTGGACATGACTGAGCCCCTTCACTTTCACTTTATTGTTTTATGCATAAATATTAACTTTAATATCATTAGTATCTAGCCAGTGCTCACAGTTGTCTTTTTTCCCCTCTTCTGTTGGAAGAGTATTAAATAAGGTACACTTGGCTGACACAGGTTATTCAGATTGCCTTTCTGTTCCTCTCCACCCCAAGCCTCTAGGTTGTTTGACCTGTAGAGATTCCCACAGTCTGGATTTGGCTGATCGCATCTCCCCCTGTCTCAATTAACTTGTTCCCCTGGCACCTTAGGTAGGTGTTTAGGTCTAGAAGTTCGATACAGCTCATTTGGATTTTCTTCACCCCTTTCGTCTATGTAGGAGCTAGGCTTGTATATCCCCCTTATAAGGTACATAACATCTTTTGTGTGTGTGTGTGTGTGTGTATGATGTTGGAGCTATTCATGATCCTTGCTCAAGGTCCATTAATTTATTAAGGGTTGCAAAGTGGGGATGCTCTAAGCTCTTTAGTTAACACTGAACTATAGTGTTTATAGGGAGAGTAGGGAAAATAATTTTTTCCGTTTTTAAAACCTGTTTTCAAAATGGGGAATTGGTTCTCCTCTAGTGAGGAGAGGGACTAGTGAGTTTTCATGGTTGGTTGTTTGGTTTGGTTTTGTGAATGTCAGTTTGAGCTCATGGATTTAAGCATTTCTGATCTGCTTCAGTCCATTTTATTTGTTATGCTTATATCAATCTTGGGCCATCTTTGGGCAGTGGGAGTATATTCAGGTTGGGTCCTAAGTCTTTTGCACACACTCTAGAAGTCTTGGCTATTTTTTTTTAATGTCTTTTTTTGCTTGTTTTGGTTTTTTTGTTTTTGGTGTGACAGGATGTTTCTAGTTCATTTTGTACAGCATTTGCTCAGCCCTGGAATCATCCATTTCTCCAAGCAGCCCTGTCTTCTTTTAGTGTGAAATGGTATTTAAAGACTATAATCTGGATGTTAGAGGGGATATTGCTCTTGCTTATTGTTTCTTGGCTTTTTTTCATTAGACCAAGTTAGAATACATTTTTAAGGTAAACAAATATGTTTATATGGGTGTTTCCAATCCAAATCAGATACAGGACACTAGTTTTTTACTTCATCTTATTTTGCTTACATCTGTATCTATTTTCTCCCATCATCTATTCTCTTTGTCCCATGTCTAAGCCCAATTCTCAATGATATCAACATAATTATTTATTTGTTTTACCTTATAATGTGACTTCTGAAAACATAAAATTTATCTTTTTGCAGTTATTCTGTCTTCACATGGGTGTATCATGCAGAGAATGTGTTTTCAAATTGTTTTGTTTAAAACCACTTTTGATAGTTCTTTTTTGTATGGCTCTTTGAACCAACAAAGGATGGGTAGATATATAGGTAGTTTTATTTAAATTTACTCTGAAATTTTAGGAATTGCTTTTCAAAAATTAGTTCTTTTATAATTATAATTCTGTATAATGCTTTCATGATTCCAAAATCAAGACAAGGCTACTTTTAAAGAAGGCTGATATCCTTGTTAGCTCTATTCTAATTCTCCTTGTCCTTTTAGAGATAACTTTCCAGGCTAATTTTGACTCATCTGTTTATTAATGTTTTTTAAATATGGTTTTATCTGAAATTTTAGTTTTCCTACCATGCAGAATGAAAATTTTCAATTTCAATGCTGTAATCTCTGGACTTGGGTTTATAAAGATTTTTCTGGAAGCGTGAAATGTGTCATGGGACTCTGGTTAAAACTCTTTGTGATCATTGTAACTCCTTCATAGCAGGTCCGTAGCCATTCCAGGCTCAGATGCAAAGACAATGCAAGAGTGGAGGTTAGCAGATGCTTACATGGGGTTAGTTTCTGCATCCAGACTCTTCCAGGGAGAGGAATCTTCAGGCTCCACCCTAATCAGTTGAACCTAAACCAGTTTCTGGAGGCTGGACCTCGGGCATCAGAGTGCCCTTATCCCCACCCACGTGATTCTAAGGTGCAGTCAGGTTGAAGACCACTGTGTAAAAGATGAGTGAAGGTTAGGATATCTTGAATGCTGGTGGGTATGATTTCACCGATTCACTGCTTTTTCTCCTCATCTTTGGATTTTTCTCAACTCTACTTTAGAACTCCCCCAGTTCTTTTTTTTTTTTTTTTTACTTTACAATATTGTATTGATTTTGCCATACATCAACATGTATCTGCCACGGGTGTACACATGTTCCCCATCCTTAACCCTCCTCCCACCTGCCTTCCCATACCATCCATCTGGGTCATCCCAGTGCAGCAGCCCCAAGCTTCCTGTATCCTGCATCAAACCTGGACTGGCGATTCATTTCTTATATGATATTATACATGTTTTAATGCCATTCTCCCAAATCATCCCCCCATCCCTCTCCCACAGAGTCCAAAAGACTGTTCTATACCTCTGTGTCTCTTTTGCTGTCTCACATACAGGGTTGTCATTACCATCTTTCTAAATTCTGTATATATGCGTTAATATACTGTATTGGTGTTTTTCTTTCTGGCTTACTTCACTCTGTATAATAGGCTCCAGTTTTATCCACCTCATTAGAACTCCCCCAGTTCTAAAGATTAACTGCCTATTCAATTTTTCCCTACAAGCTCACTCTTTTCTGCTTATATGTTTCACTCAAGTGTTTTTCTTTGTTAGCTTGCTTCTATTTTTGTGTGTTTATTTCCATGAATGAGATGTGAGGAAATTGGTGAGAAATGTTTCAAGTACCTTAACTTGGAGGAGGAATTCTATCCACTGCAGAAGTTCTAGTTTCTAACTGAACCCTGCAAGAAGTTATCCTAAGAGGCAAAAGGTGGGACCCAATATCAGGTGCTTTCAGGAGGCTGAATACCAAGGACTCTATCAAGAAATGGCTACCACCAGTTTCCCTCGCAGTCCGGTGGTTAAGACTCCATGTACCCAATGCAGATATGAGGGTTTTTGATCCCTGGACTGGGAACTAAGATTCTGCATGCCACAGGGTGTGGCCAAAATAAAAAGTCTGCCTCAGAGACTCAGACTGTCAGATAATCCTGAATAATGGATGTTGCGGTATTAAATTCAGCTCTTTTAAAGATCCTTTATGATTTCAGAGCTGTGAAGAATTCTTGCGAAAGAATAAGAACTATATTCTCAATTGGTTTGTGGAAAGAATATACATGTGGTATAGATTGATGTCAGAGAGGAAAGGTTTAAGGGACAGTGTTTGACCTTGTTCCTGCTTATCAAGAAAGTTTTAATTCGGTTAGCTTCATGATTGATAATGAATATTTTCTCAGTTGTTTTATTTCTTATTAGTTGATGGTGAGAATCGGGAATGTACAGATGAGAGAATTCCTTGGTGGTGTCTGCCCACACCAGTGTACACGTGGTGGGGGCAGCTCCCAGGAATGGCTGCCACCAGTGTCTGTGTCCCCAGGGTGAGCCACAGCCACTCCTTGCCTCTCTGAGAGACTCTCCAAGGCAAACAGAGTCTTCTGAAATTCAGTCTACCCTTGGGATTCACACCACCGTTTCATTTGGAGTTAATATTTGGACTAGAGCATTGAGCATATGCAGTAGTTAATCTTCTGGTAGCTGGACAAACTTTTGCCTGGTTTGCCTCAGACAGTTTTACCAAATGTCAGAAATGGAAACACTCACAGATTACAGATGCTGCTGCCAGCTGTCTGGCTCTCCATCTCTAACCTTTCTTTGTGTGTGGAGGGGATGGATTTACTCAGTCTACCTTTCATGGCCTCAGTCACATCTGCCCTGTGTGTTCTGGAAGCTTTGAAGAATCATATTTAATATGTGTCTTCTTACTCTGTATATGTACTTGGGGTTTTGTTTTCATAATTTTGTGCTATTCATTATTTTGCTTTCTATTTTTTCTTTTTGAGAGAAATTACTGGAAAATTGTTTTTTACTTGCTGCTATTTTTCATATGGAGCATAATATCAATTTTCTGTTTTCCATAGTTGCAACTTATGCCAGAATGGAAATTCCTTGTATGTTATACTTTTCATCACTTCTCTGAATTGCCATGACAGCTCCTTGCTGGAGGCAAAGTTGTGTGTGTGTGCTCAGTCACTCAGTTGTGTCTGACTCTTTGTGACCCCAGGGAATGTAACCCGCCAGGCTTCTCTGTCCATAGGGTTATCCTGGCAAGAATCCTGGAGTGGGTTGCCATTTCCTCCTCCAGAGGATCTTCTCAACTCAGGTATTCAACCTGCATTTCCTGTGACTCCTGTATTGAGATGGATCCCTTACCATTGAGCCACTGGAGAAAGTCCCAAAATAATAAATGACTCTCCCCCCAAATTGCATCAGTAACAGTTCATGTTTGAAGTCCTATGTTATCTTTTTGAAAGATAATAAATTCTCTATCCAAATTAAATAATAATCATTATCAAGAATAAAAAGAATTCATAGATGAGTGGAAGATATGAGCCATGAAGTGGCATTATACGTTAATGAGGCTATTTCTCCAACTGTTTTTTGGTTTTGTTTTGTTAATATTGATTTATTTGGCTGTGCCGGGTCTTAGTTTCTGCATGTGGGATCTACTTCCCTCACCAGGGATCGAACCAAGTTTCCCTACATTGGGAGTGTGGAGTCTTAGCTAAAGGACCACCAAGGAAGTCCCTCAACTAGGTTATTAAATATTGTTTCTCAGTGAAAAACTCCAGATGTGCTTAGGCAGTAATGACCTGCCTTTATTTACACTCCTGTTTGCTGGATTTATTGAATTTATCCATATTATCTTAGGTGAGTGCTATTACTCTGATTTCTCCTATAATTACAAGGATGTTGGGCTCAAATGGAGAGCTGAGTAACAGGCAACAGTATTTCCCAAACAGAATCATAAGTTTCAGGAAAGTTTTGGATGGCAGATATTACTGCTGCGCTTCTGGTGGTTTGTGGCTCTAGCACTGGACTGCCCTTGGCAACACCTGGGCTGGGACTGCCCGTGTGTACAGTTTGATGTTCTTGCTTCTCTGTGTGAGCCTCCACATTTCCATCACAGGAAACTGTAAACAGTGTGTTTGACAATCCACTATGTGAAGGACTCTTCCAAGAGCTCTCTGTGCCTCTTGGGATGGATGACAGGACATGGTGGAAATGTATCAGTTATATTTTACTCAGGTCTGATCATCTTACTTACACTTCTTCAACTAAATAGTGTTCCCTTTATCCTCTATCATGGATGAAAATCTCCATGAGTTCATGGAGGGAGAGGCAGTTGGTGCAGCCTGTTAACGTGTGTGTGTGCATATGTCCATTTGTGTAGAACAAGACAGGAATGTTAAGGTTTAATGAGACCCCCATATGAGGGATGGGGACATCTTTTGATAAATATCCTGATCAAGCACTGGTTGGCTGAGCAGAAAATACTTGCTTTTTTTTTTTTTTTTGGTGTTTGGTGTAATGGATTCTCCTTCCCTCCTCTTG
This sequence comes from Bos indicus x Bos taurus, assembly GCF_003369695.1. Taxonomy (NCBI): domain Eukaryota; kingdom Metazoa; phylum Chordata; class Mammalia; order Artiodactyla; family Bovidae; genus Bos; species Bos indicus x Bos taurus. Next base: position 712,531 of record NW_020867066.1, on the reverse strand, counting down.
TGTGTGGGTTCCTTAGCTTCAGACAGACAGAAGAGAGCTATCAAAGCATACTGGTCAGGTAAGCAAAGCTTACCCTGTCTGTGTTAGTAAGGCGGGATTGCCAAAAAAGGAAAAGCCCTGTTCTGAAAGACTTCCAAACTTTTGACATTTTGTCTTTTGAGAAGTCTGTGGAGGAAATGATGTTACGGACCAAGGCGTTTAGTTTTGGTAACTTGGATTTGTTGAGTGATTTTCCTTGAAGGTGAAGAAGGGGACCTAAGAAGAAGGGGGCCTTCAAGGGGTGACTAGAGAGAGGAAGTAGGTTGTGAGGTGGAGTGGCTGTTTGGCAGGGTGGGTAGGTGTTGCCGTTCTTTTGCCTTTTTCTTTGGGAAAGAAACTTGCTTTCCCTAAGTCTTACTCAGGATGGAAGCCTCAGTACACCTGAGTCAATTGGTTTAGGCCTTGGGAAAGAGAGGATTGGTAACATTTCTTCCAAACCACCAACTTCAGTGGATAGTGGATCAAGAACTATGGAGACGTGATTTTTTAGCTTGGCCTCCACCATGTTTAATTTTTTACTCCAAGGAACATTCCAACTTCTAGAGGGTAGAGGCATAGTGAGGCAGTGCTCTCGGGAGCTGAGAGCCTGCAGAGCTGCCAAACCTGGTTTCTTTGTGGTACTCCAGCCAAAGCTGGTTTCCATTCCCTGGATCTACGTGTGGAGTTTGGGGTAGAAAAGGGAGGATGTGTTTGTGCCAGTGTCTCACTTCATAAGGATTCATGAAGAAGGTGATGAAAGCGTGTCTCCCATATGTGAACCACATTGACTTTCTATTGGGCTGGGACATTGAGAGTATGGGGGACAGGGGCAGGCTGCCAGCAGGCTTGTTCCTGTGGAAGCAGATTTCTTCCTCTTCTTCTGCCACCTTTTTGTTTATTCATCTTAAGGCTCAGTTGGTATTGAGCCTGTTCGTGATATTTGTTGAGCATCCATGGGGTGCTAAGCACAATGTACTAAGGCTTTACTATGTTTGAATGGAAAATTTTGCCTTAAGGTTAAACTGTTGCCTGCTTGTCTTATAGGAGATAATAAATCTGCATACTTTTCTTTTAAATTAGTCACAAATGTAGCATTTTGTCAAAATGTATTTTAAATATGCTAATGATAAAAGTAAATCTTATGTAAAGAAAAACTGACATTTCTAATTAAGACTTTTTTCTTTTCTTTTAGGAAGGCACCAGAGTAGTTCAACCCATATTTTTGGGGAAAATGATTAGTTATGTTGAAAACTATGATCCCAATGATTCTGCTGCTTTGCACGAAGCCTACGGCTACGCGGCAGGGCTGAGCACATGTGTGCTCGTGTGGGCCGTTCTGCACCACTTGTGCTTCTACCACATGCAGCGTGTGGGGATGAGGCTGAGAGTAGCCGTGTGCCATATGATCTACCGCAAGGTGAGTGTCACTCGGTACCACGGTGTGTTCCTCTCTTGAGGGATCAGGAACATTTGGGGAAAGTTCTCTGTAAATTACAAATTTTGTAACTGGGATTGTTTACACCTTCCTAGAGAAGTTTGCTTTTGCATCAAGCCAAGTTTGTTGTTGTTGAAGCAAACTTTACCAATAAATAATGAAAAGTTTTCTTTTGAGATCAAGTGTGGGCTGTCCTTGGCAAGTTTTAGCCATAGGTTGTCATATAATAACCACTAAATTTGTACTGTAAAATATTAAATTAATATTCAAGAATAAGTATGAAAAGTATCAAGTTGATTTTCAGTGTTTTCATGCCCAAATCCCATAGTGCTGTTTATGGAAATTTTTTGTTGTCATTCATTAATACTTTCAGGTACATCAAATTTGTATTTAAAAGTGAGCTTCAGAGATTGGATCTATAAAACTATATCTAAGAGCAGAGAATGTATTTGATAAAGGGACTGATTCTAATTTTAAAAGACCCATCTAATTATATTCAATATAATTATGTTTGCTAGGGGAAAATATAAAGATAATTCATGCTAAGTATAGACTCACTCCTTATATTTATAGATAATTTTTGTTAATGGTATGAAAGAAAATAGGATATTTGAGATGAAACTTAAAATTTTACATTGTTTTATTAATTCTAGAGAGAATTTGTTGCTCTTCATTTAAATTATTTTAATAGAACATTTCCTTTTATTTTTAGTATGCATTGTAGCAGTTTTAATAAGAACTGATTTAATGTGCTTAGTGATTTTGTATTGAGGAATGCCATGAAATTATTCATAGTTTACCCTTGTCTAAACTAGTATCAAAAGAGTAAGGCTTTCAGGTATCTTTACAAAGGTATTGCCACAGATATATCAGTGTCAAGAGCTGAAGGGCTCAATATAAACTTGATCCTGGATATGTCTTTGCCTTAGACTGTTTACAAAAAAAATCCTTGTTTGACTGTATTGTATCCTTGAAATTTTCAAAGAGAGTAGATCTTAAATGTTCTCACCACACATGTTAAATAGGATAACTATATTAGGTGGTGGATACTTTATGTGGTTTTACCACAGTAATCATTTTATTTATACCAAAGTATCATGTTGTAACCTTGAACGTATGCAAATTTTATTAATAAATAAAGTCCTCATTGAAAGATAAAACCAAGCAGCTTAAACTGAAAATATTACTTCTTTTACCTGGTTGCTGCTTATCTAGAGCTTCTGCTTCTTCAGAATACTTTTTTCAGCAGAAAGTGAGATATCTTCTCCTCATCTTTCCTTGAGCAGAATCTTGTATTTTTCAGGATTGTGTGAAACTGGGGCATCTCACTGTCTTGTCTGACAACAGCATCTGAACTGCTTTCCTTCTGGGTGATGTGGAAATTGCAACTGTGCCTGCATACTGCAGTCAGAGCTCTTCACTGTCATTTATCATCATCTTTGTTATTCTGTTGCATCTTTAACCATTTAGGAGATGGATACTCAGATTTCCCCACAAATTGGCTACATGTTTGTCTTTCCAGATCATACTTAACTCTCATAATAGTTGTGAAATTTTACCCAGATCGTGTTGTGAAACCTTAACTTAGGTGTGAGGTGATGGTTTAGTCAAAGCTCACTCTTGGCTGCACAGGTGATCCATTGTCTACCTGTGTTTCTTCTTCTTCCCACCACACTTTGGAAACTTGCCTTTGGGAAATGTGATCTGACCTGGCACATTGGCTTATGTGAATGTAAATATCTCCCAAGAAGTTCATTTACTGCCTTGATTTTACCTAAATGTTGGCCCTATATGAAGTCAGGAATTATGGGGATTATAACATAGACATAACTTGAAATTCCAGAAACCTGGAAAAGACAAATTTCCTCATGCACAGCCTTGCATCTAGAGCCCTGCTGGGGTGCAGAAACAAGACACTTCTTTTCAGGTTACAGGTGGGCTGATTCTTTAGGGCACAGCTGGTGATGCCGAACAGCTCTGAAAGGCCCCTCTGAACTTCTGTGGTTCGTGCTCAGGCCCCACCTCCTGATCCCTGGTCCTGGGGAGGAATCAGATTGGGCATTAGAAATGGAGTGGCTGCTAAGCCCGTAGCCATAGTTTGTTCTGACCATGGATTCCAGGCTGGGGCAGGTCTCCAGGAAGTCTCTAAGACTGTACATATTCCACTCCTAAAATGGCCCATTCAGCATTTCGTGCTCTTTGCAGCTGAATTTTGAATGATTGTGAAGGAGGTACCATATATAAAAATGACTTGCCATTTATTAATACATTTCCACAGCTTTGGTAAAATTACCTTTGGCTTTTGATCATTGTTTTTGTTGTTGTGGTGGTGGTAAAATACACACAGTGTAAAGTTGACCATTTTCACTCCTTTTAAGTACAGCATTTAGTGACGTTAGGTACACTCACATTGTTGTGTAGCCATCACTGTTATTCATCTCCGGAACTTTTTCTTTTTCCCAAACTGAACCTCTGCATCCATTAAACACTAACTCCCCAACCCCTGTCCCTGAACCCAGCACCATTCTACTTCTTATCTCTGTGAATTTGAGTACTTCAGTACTTCATGTAAGTGGAATCATACAGCGTTTGTCATTTTGTGTGAGGCTTATGCTCTGTAGCATGATGTCTTCACGGTTCATCCATGTTGTGGCAGGTGTCAGAACTTAATTCCTTTTTAAGGCTCAGTAGTCTTCCATTATAGGCCTATGCAACATGCTGTGTGTTTGCTCATCTGTCAGTGGACAGTTGTTTCCACCTTTTAACTATTGTGAACACTGCTGCTGTGAATATGAGTGTACAGATTGTCTGTTCAAGCTTGTGTTTTTAGTTTTCCTGAGTGTATCCTTAGTAGTGTAATTGCTGTATTGTATGCTAATGTCACGGAGAAGGCAATGGCATCTCACTCCAGTACTCTTGCCTGGAAAATCCCATGGACGGAGGAGCCTGGTAGGCTGCAGTCCATGCGGTTGCTAAGAGTCGGACACGACTGAGCGACTTCACTTTCACTTTTCACTTTCATGCATTGGAGAAGGAAATGGCAACCCACGCCAGTATTCTTGCCTGGAGAATCCCAGGGATGGGGGAGCCTGGTTGGCTGCCGTCTCTGGGGTCGCACAGAGTCAGACATGACTGAAGCGACTTAGCAGCAGCAGCAGCATGCTAATGTCATATTTAATTTTTGAGGAACTTCTGTATTCTCTTCCATTGTGGTTATATCATTTTACCCTCTCACTTGATCATTGTTTTCTTCTTTAACTTGAGGAGTAAAGAAAAAGTTTCTTATGAAGTATGACATTTTGTTTGGATCAGTGGCTCTAGTTGGTGGTCTGTTGAAGCAGCTCCTGGTGTCGTTTCAGCTTCCTCAGATCTCTAGGGCATTTTTCTTACTAAATAAAGGGATTGAGCAACACGGGTTGTGTATTTTGTAAAATCAGCAGACTGGCATCAAGACCACAGTTTCCTCACAGGAACAGTGTTTTGAACATCATACTTGCTCGTTTCAGAATGAGGAAACTAAGCCCAAAGTGTTTAAATATTGTCACCCACAGGATGAATGATTGAATCCAAGTCTCTGAATTTCTTTCCTAAGGCAACCTCTCCAGTCTCATCCAATTTGGCTAAAAATTACTTAGTTGGCTCCTAAGTCTAAACCTATACCCTTTAACCTTCAGACAGGTGCAAGTTCACTGAAACAGGGGGTGGATTTTGCTTTTACCTCCTGCTCCTCCTTTGCTGATTTTGTGGTTGGGGCTGCCACCACCCACCTCCTAACTTGCTGAGGAGTTAGAAGCTGAGCAAGGGTCCCTAGAGCCCTGCTGTCAGGGATCATCCTGCTCCTGCTGACATCACTCAAGACCCCTGGAATACATGCTCCATTGTGTTATTTTCTAAGATGACTTGGTATCACCTTAGGAATCCGGATCTCTGTCTCCCTCTCTCATTTCAGGCCCTTCGCCTGAGTAGCTCAGCCATGGGGAAGACCACCACAGGCCAGATAGTCAACCTGCTGTCCAACGATGTGAACAGGTTTGACCAGGTGAGCTGCCCCTGAGGGATCCTCTTCCATTTCCTGTTCTTCTCACTGGGTTCAGCTTATTGGAATACCAGGTGCTAGGGTTTGTTGTCAGCCAGGGTACTGTTGAGGATTTAAGACAAAGGTTCTATTTATCCAACTTTCACTTCTCAGTGTGCAAATTCGATGTAATTTTATGTATTGTTTCATAAGTGAGAGTTTTGTTTTTCTAATAATAAAAGGCAGCAGTGTTCTTGCCCAGCTTGGTTAGTGTCCTAAGGGGTCCTCCTGGAGTGGCCCTTCTTGGCACGTGGTGTAGGTGTTGCTGAACTGTCTTCCTCCTCCTCTAGGTGATGAAGGCCTAGTAGTCAGGGATTGTTTTTTCCCCTGCACCCTGTTCAGTGTCTGCTGCCTAGGGAGCCTTCAAGTGGGTGGTCCCCAGACACAACCTCCTCTCTGCTGTCCCCACACACTCTTTTTTCCACTGACCTTAAACATAGATCACATGACCCAGAACATCATAGCTGTTGGTCACATCTGTGTTGTAGTAGACACTTCTCTTTTCAGTATTCATTCATCAAACATGAAGTAAGGCCCCTACTTTCAGGGATGAATAAAGCTTAGTTTCTGCCATATAGAAACCACAGTCTATCAGGGAGGTAAACACACAAGTAATTACTGGAGAGAACAGTAGGTACCATAATACAGGCTTTCCTGGGATGCTGGGGAGTCCAGGGGAGATGGGGGCTAAACTCTGGGATGGAGAGCATTTGGGGAAGCCCTAAGCTCATCTTTGCTGTGGTCAAAATCCACATCTTCCTTCATTGCTGCTGCTCTGATTCTCCCGGGACATCCCTGAAATCAGCCCTATGCTGCCCTGGAACAGTGTCATCTGGAATGGACACTTGGATTTCTGCTTTAGCAGGTTAAAAACACAGTGAGATCATTTCTATTTAGGTTTCTGTCTGTTCCTTCAGAGCATATTGTGTCTATACTCTGTCCTTAATGGCTTTTATACTATCCCAAAGAGAGGCTATGCTAAAGAATGCTCAAACTACTGCCCAATTGCACTCATCTCACATGCTAGTAAAGTAATGCTCAAAATTCTCCGAGCTAGGCTTCAGCAATACGTGAACTGTGAAATTCCAGATGTTCAAGCTGGTTTTAGAAAAGGCAGAGGAGACAGAGATCAAATTGCCAACATCTGCTGGATCATAGAAAAAGCAAGAGAGTTCCAGAAAAACATCTATTTCTGCTTTTTGACTATGCCAAAGCCTTTGACTATGTGGATCACAATAAACTGTGGAAAATTCTGAAAGAGATGTGAATACCAGATCACCTGACTTGCCTCTTGAGAAACCTGTATGCAGATCAGGAAGCAACAGTTAGAACTGGACGTGGAACAATGGACTGGTTCCAAACAGGAAAAGGAGTACATCAAGGCTGTATATTGTCACCCTACTTATTTAACTTATATGCAGAGTATATTATGAGAAACGCTGGGCTGGAAGAAGCACAAGCTGGAATAAAGATTGCCAGGAGAAATATCAATAGCCTCAGATATGCAGATGGCATCACTCTTATGGCAGAAATTGAAAAAGAACTAAAGAACCTCTTGATGAAAGTGAAAGTGGAGAGTGAAAAATTTGGCTTAAAGCTCAACATTCAGAAAACTAAGATCATGGTATCCAGTCCCATCACTTCATCGCAAATACAGTCACTGATTTTATTTTTGGGGGGTCCAAAATCACTGCAGATGGTGACTGGAGCCATAAAATTAAAAGACGCTTACTCCTTGGAAGGAAAGTTATGACCAACCTAGAGAGCAGATTAAAAAGCAGAGACATTACTTTGTCAACAAAGGTCTGTCTAGTCAAGGCTATGGTTTTTCCAGTGGTCATGTATGGATGTGAGAGTTGGACTATAAAGAAAGCTGAGTGCTGAATAATTGATGCTTTTGAACTGTGCTATTGGAGAAGACTCTTGAGAGTCCCTTGGACTGCAAGGAGGTCCAACCAGTCCATCCTAAAGGAGATCAGTCCTGGGTGTTCATTGGAAGGACTGATGTTGAAGCTGAAACTCCAATACTTTGGCCACCTGATGTGAAGAGCTTACTCATTTGAAAAGACCCTGATTCTGGGAATGACTGAAGGCAGGAGGAGAAGGGGATGACAGAGGATGAGATGGTTGGATGGCATCACCGACTCAATGGACATGAGTTTGGGTAAACTCCGGGAGTTAGTAATTTACAGGGAGGCCTGGTGTGGTGCGGTTCATGGGGTCACAAAGAGTCGGACAGGACTGAGTGACTGAACTGAACTGAACTGAAGAAGGCTTTGTCTTTCTCTTTTGAGGTAACGATGTTCTTGCACTATCTGTGGGTGGGGCCACTGCAGGCTGTTGCAGTGACCACCCTGCTCTGGATGGAAATAGGAATATCATGTCTTGCCGGGATGGCGGTTCTCATTATTCTTCTGCTTTTGCAAAGCTGCTTCGGGAAGTTGTTTTCATCACTCCGGTAAGAGAAACACTTCTTTTAAAAATTGATAATACGTATTTGGTAACATCCACAGTCTGCTTGATGCTTTTGTTTAAAAACAAGACAAATGCCTTCTCTAGTCTCTTCTTTGTGTGAGTTGTAGACCCTACAGGCTTAGCCAGTGGAGGCTCCAGCCTTAAACTGAAGGCTGGTCCTAAAACAGGAACAGGAAAGGCATTCACTGGGTCCTCTTGGCACCGTGTCTGAAAAAGTAGAGTGTCCTTCAGCAGAATTTACCCATGTCCAAGTTATTTAAATATTGGTAAATAGTAATAACCTTGTAGCCCTATTTCTTACTGCATGTATTTTTGTTATGCTTGTGTTGGAGCCTTTCAGGTATTTATTCATGTTTCCATTAAGTTATAAGCACCCCCAGGGTCAGGCTGATCTTCATTGTGTCTTTATGAAGCCCCACAGTCACAGCAGCACATGTAACAGAAAAGTGGCTGGTGGTGAAGAGCCTTCTCATGCTGACTTAGACCTGAAGCAGGTCTCAGAGTGTTGGAGGTGGGTGGTTGTCACGTGATGGAGATGTTGTGCTATTTGAAGCTCACTAAGTTCTTGTGTTTGTTGTGTGTGTTCAGTTCTGTGCTTGGTGTCTTTCTTTATTTGGAATTTCCTTTCCTGTCTTTGCTGGAGGGATAGACACTCCATATCCTTTGAGGCTGTGTTCCAGTGCTGCCAGGTCTCTGAAGCTCTTCTTGTTCTCCTTTCCTGGTGGAATTTCCCCATCTTTTCTGCTCCCCAGAACTTCTCTCCTATTTTATTACAGCACAGACACTGTCTTCCTGGGTGTCTTTCTCGCTCCCTACCTGACCGTGACCTCTTTGAGCAGATGGTTTGTATCTGACACATTTCAGATATTTCTTAGCCGATGCTGCACATTCTCCAAGTTACTTCTTGAAATGGATTGAATGGTTGACTTCCTAGTTGAAGCCTTTTTCTCCATTTGTACTTTGAGTAGGACCTGCCTGTGTTCTAAGTGCAAAAGGGCTGTAGAGAATAATTTTATTCCTAGCCCCACCCCCGTGCCCACTCCTGCTGCTGCTGCTGAGGAAAGTTGGGCTGTGGTCACTAAGGCTCATCTCATGTCTGTCCCCTCAGAAGTAAGACCACTGCTCTCACAGAAAAGAGGATCAGGACCATGAGTGAAGTCATAACTGGCATCAGAACAATTAAAGTGAATGCTTGGGAAAAGTCATTTATAAATCATATTACCAGGCTGAGAAGGTAAGTTTATATAGGTATCACTCCATATTTTCATGCTTTATTTCCTATTCTATTGGATACTTTAGATGTCTTACCAAAGAAGTATTTAAGTTCATCTTCACATTGAGGTGAACTTAAATACTAACTATTCACTGCATCCCCTACATGTTGCAGGAGGGTTAAGAATAGTGGAGATATCATTTAACCTGCTCTTTCATTTGCCCTCTTCTCAAAGGAAAAAATATATATGCTCCTTACTTATATAGAAATGAAATTCTAAGTAGTTCTTAATACCTCAAATCCCAATAAGCAATGCTTTTAACATAGTATTTGAGACAATGACATTCAAACTAAAATTGTAATTTATGGTGATGGCTGATAACCAGGAAGATTATAGAGACTTGGTATACTTGTATTGAGTCAAACTGTGTGAATCACTATTGTTCATTGTTGCTGTGCTTAGTTGCTCAGTCGGATCTGACTCCTTGTGACCCCATGGACTGTAGCTCACCAGGGTTCTCTGGCCATGGGACTTCCCAGGCAGGAATACTGGAGTGGGTTGCCATTTCCTCCTCCAGAGGATCTTACAGACCCAGGGACTGAACCTGTGTCTCCTGCATTGGAGGTGGATTCTTTACCACCATGAAAGCTCATGAGCCACTGTTGTTCATTTCAAATGGAGCTATGAAAATACTGTCCCTTTTGTTCTGCTTCATGTTTTTAGACTGTTTTTCCATCTTTCATTTAAATACCTGGTGACCGTTTCTCTGACCCCACCTTGTCATCTCTCACTTTGCACCTTTGCAGAGCCCATCTTCCTTCTCTCTGGCCTCCAAGCCTGACTGACTCCAGCTCATCTTCAGGGTCCACATGTGTGTGACTTGCTCTGACTCCACTGCTCAGAGTTACATATCCCAGCTCTGGGCCCCCTTGGGGGGATCATCACAGCGATGACTGTCTCTGTCTATTGTCTCCCAATTTTGTGGTTTCTAATTCTCTTTGCCCATAAGTTCATGAGCTCCTGGAGGGGACAGACTGTGTCTTTCTGTGAGGAGCCTGGAACAGACTTGTGATTATGAATGTTTGTTGAATGAATGTTCAGACCCCGTCAGATTGACCCGAAATGTTTGAAATTGTGACAGAAAGCCTCCTTTTACTTGAAAGAGTGAAGTGGGGATGAAGTGTGTGGTCCTGGTGTCGGGCAGACCCCTGAGTGTGCACTATGCTAATGTCTCCATGATGTGAGGGATGGTTTCTCTTAATCTGTGTCCATTCCCTAGAAAGGGGCCACTTACACAGGGCACTGAATTCATGCCTTGTATGCTGATGCTTCTTATAAAACCTTTGTCCTACTTTCTTTTTACAGTAAGGAAATTTCCAAGATTCTGAAAAGTTCCTACCTTAGAGGCATGAATTTGGCATCATTTTTTGCTGTGAGCAAAATCATGATTTTTGTCACCTTCATCACCAATGAGCTCCTTGACAACCGGATCTCAGCCAGCCAAGTGTTTGTGGTGGTGACACTGTTCGAGGCTCTGCGGTTCTCAAGCACCCTCTACTTCCCCATGGCCGTCCAGAAGGTGTCAGAGGCCGTCGTCAGCATCCGAAGAATCAAGGTTTAGTGAAAAATAACTTTTTTAAGTTATAGGTGGATTTTACCCAAAATGCCTCTTTTATGTGGTGTCACTGTGAGCCAGTTAGGTGAGATTTAACTCTTCCAGTGCCAAGCTGGCAGTCTTTCCAAAGTATATGTATTCCCGTCTTTTCTTAGGTAAAGTGTGTTAAAAGTACTGTAAGATCCATGCTTGTTTAGGGCCAGTAGTACAAATGGCAGCAGCACAGGCTCTTGACGTGCAGTGAAGGCTACAAGATGATTAAAATGTCTAAAAGCAGGAGAAGCAAACAGATGCATCTCCTGTGCTGACTGGAATGACTAGGCAGTGATGGTGCATGGTCCTAGGTGACTAGGATTCCTCTCTGGGCCGGGAGGGGAGGAACTTGCTGAGAAGTTCTTGTTCCCAGGGCAGGAAGAGTGGCCTCAGATTCACTTAGTTCTCTGTGTTTAAAAATGGAGTCTTTCCTCCAAAAGATATTTTCTTGTTGATTTCTGATCTCTACATTTTTATTTCTGTCATTATTTTACTTAGTGTCTAAGCCTGTCTCTAGCTGCCCTCTTCCTTTCAAACTTGTAATTCCAATCATACTTATTGTCTCCTCTTTTAAACTAAATATCCCTAAGTAGTCAGGGGTAAATAAACTAAATGTCCCTAAGTAGTCACACATGGTCTTGGCACGCAGTAGGTGCTCAAGTATTTCTGTTTAAAATGAAGATTAAATCAGCTCTGTAAAAATGAATGATTTATTATGACCTCATAAGCCCAAGAACTCTCTCTATTTTTCTCTAAGTGAGGAAGGGGGACCCATGGTCCTGCCCTTGGATGACTCCAATAGGATTGCAAAAGATCTCAACTTCAAAATACTCACTAAAATCTTCTGTAACTTTAACATCTAGTAACAATCTGTCTCTGAGGCTGTTTTCCACTACCAGCTACAAGCAAGTCAGTCTTTTTGGTAGAATCAACTTTCCTGCATAACCTGTTCTGGGTCTGCAATTCGTGGCTCTACTGGCCATTTACTTTCAGCTTTTTCATCAGACTGAGTCTTGGAGAAAAATCCAGCCAGCACTTCTGGCACCTTTACAAGCTGATCATGTGTTGAATGGGGTCTCATTTAACCCTTGGAGGACTGTGACATCTGTTCACCTCAGAGGTATTGTTTGTGGACAAGTGCTCAATAAATTTAATTATTCACATAGGGCATACTTTTCCTTTTCTTTATTTTTTGTTTTAAAGTGTGGTGTTTCTATTCTAATGTATACACATTGAGTATTGATGTCTTGGTTACACACTTAAGCTGAAACTGGAATTTGATTCTGTCTAGACCAGATATATAACATATACATTACTCTCCAGGGCCCTCAGTCTTTTTAATCAATAGAAGTTGATAATAGGCCAGACAAGAAATTCAAACAAGGCTTCACTGAGGCTTGTGCTACAGCACAAAGTATGAAAACAAGAAACTGATGCCCCGTTGATGCTTTGAGAAGAGTGGGCTGGTTCCTTAAGTAGGGTGAGGGTAGGGGAGGATTGGTGGTTTGAGCCACAGGGATGACTTACGTGGTCTGCCCACCGTCTTGTAGGTGCCATGTGCCAAGATCGTGCACAGTTCCCTGCTTTGCTCCCAGCAGCTCAGAAATGCCAGTTAGCTTGTGATGTTTTTGTATCTTATTGTTCATGATTGCCTTTGCATGTGTGCAGGTATGTTTAGTCCCTTAGGATTTCTTTGTATTTTGTTGCTCAAGGAGACATTTGTCCAGATGCAAGCACTCCGGTAGAGGGTCCCAGGTCCCAGCCTGTCTCATCACCTTTTGCTTGTTGCTGTGTCAGCTTAGACTGTGTAAGGCTGTAGCCATGAAATCAGTGGTTGGATGGTTTGAACAGCCATGCAGTCTGTTCCTTCTTTTAGCTGATGTCCTTGATGGGCTAACTGTGCAAGGCTAGGTCTTAGCTGGAGTTGGGACTGTAAAAGCACATGAATGATGTAGTGTCTCCCCTCTGTGTGACTTAGTATTCCTCAGGGGATTCAGAGGTAGGGAGGGCAGTGCCATCTGGGGATGTGCTGAGCTGGTTTCAGTAGGGTTAGTATTTGAGATGGACCAGAAGGGTGGGTGGGGTCAGTACTTAGGGTGTCCAGGCAGAGGCCACCTGGGGAGCATGGACTTAGGTGCAGTTGAGTCAGTGGAGGCGATGGGTGGGGAGTGTTAAGCTTGTGGACACTCTCTGAGGGGCTATAAGGGGATCAGGAGGGAGTGGTCTTGGGGTGGGGTCAGTGGTATTGGGGAGGACTGGGGAAGGAACAAGCAAAAGAAAAGTTGCATTATTGAAATAACTAATAGTGAGTGAGATTCTGAAATTATGTTGTTTCAAGAGGAAAAGAGAGTTGGGAGAGAGATGAATTGTGTCAGAACAGGCGACAGACGGTACCTGGCTGACGATGGTGGTGGGGAGAGAGAACTCAGGCTGCAGTGGTTGAAAACCTGCAAACGTGTCCTCAGACCACTCTCCATCCATCCTGCCTCCCAGTGGACACAGGCTGTGGCCGGGTAGGAGTCACTGTGCTCAGCATTAGGTTCTCAGTGAGCTAGGATGAGAGGATGAAGGGATGAATGAAAGCATCTTCCACCAGCTGATATTTGACATAAATGCAAAGATCCTGTCTTTCTTTTCCTGCACAAGAGTTTTCACATTCAGTTTTTACCAGTTCTTCTTTTAAAGTAGAAGTTTGCAATCACATTTATGACTCTGAGGCACGATAGATGGGGTGTCAAGATGTTTAAGGTAGTAGGTTACTATTTATGTGTCTTTTTCTTTCTCAAACATCCTCACATGCTTGTTTCAGTTTTTCCCCATATGGGTTAGGATTTGGTTTACCTGTGGGTCCCAGAGGTACCCAGGCTAAAGCTGCTTACAGGGTTCATTTGTTTTTCTCTCATGCAAGAATCCTTGTGAGGCTCTGTATGGATTTCCTGGGGCTGCCGATACAAAGTACCACAAAACATGTGGCTCAAAACCACAGGAAAGTTTTGTTTCACAGTCCTGGAGGCTAGAAGTCTGAAATCAAGCTGCTAGCACAGTCATGATCCCTCTGAATCCGATAAGGGAGCATCCTTTCTTGCCTCTGCTAGCTCTGAGTGGTTGCAGGCAAACCTTGGTGTTCTTGACTTGAAAGCCATCACCCCAGCCTCTGTCTCCATCATCAGGTAGCTGTTTTTTGTGTGTCTGTCTGTATCTACATTTCTCATGAGGACTCCAGTCATATTGGATTCAAGGCCCACCCAACTCCACTGTGATCTCACTTTAATTGATTACATTTCCAACAACTAAATTTCCAAATAGAGTCACATTTTGAGATAACTGGGGTTAGGATGTATCTTTTATGTGACGATACAACTCTCCCCATAAAAGTCCCATGGCTAGTGTGAACCTCCATGGTGTCGGTACCCAGACTCTTTCTCTCTTCTTATGTTACTCCACTGCATGTGACCTTGACCCCGCTGGCAGTCCCCAAGGCCCAGGCTGGGACGGAGGAAGGTCCTGGTTGCTGTCACTCTCCACGGCCCTGGATTTGGTCACGTGGCTGCTCCTGTCTGCTCGGGAGCCTGCAGAGAGAGGGAGGGCCTCCTTTTAGGCTGCCACATGCAGCTAAAATCCAGGGTTTGTTACCTCAGAAGAACAAGAGCAGATTTCAAGGACAGCCAGCAGTCTCTGCCTCTTGTTCACAGTTTTGGGGACCTTGGGGAGTGGGAGTGGTCTAAGTTGTATGTTCAACTTCTCTATTGCTCTAGCTTTTCTCATTGAATTATATCTAGTATTTGCAAGGCAAGAGGGAGTTTTCTTGTATGTGTTTGTCAGCTTTGTAGCAATTTATAAGACTTTGTTTCCTTCAGCTACTTTGTATCAGTTAGCAGCAAAGTGGTGTAGAAGATAACAAAAAGTGAGAGGTGCAGCCATTCCTGCTGTGGAGGAAAGAGGGCATTGACTAAGGAGAGGAAGTGATTGTGAAAAAGGCTTATAAAATATTTTTTAAGAGATAGAAATTTAACACTGTTTTCTTTTTAGAATGATGCCTTAGTAATAGTTAATGACAAGTGGTGATATGGATTTGACACACACAAGGAGAAAAGCGTTGTGTACAGAGTTTGCACTCAGGTTTTCTGTCACTGGTTTTGTGTTCCTAGCGTGTACTGTGCCACCTGCTTCCTGACGGCCTGGGGAGGGCCTTCCTCTCTGTGTTCCTAGCAGTGTTTCATGGTGCTTGGCACATGGTGGGATTCAGTTAGTATTTATGAAATAATTTCCTACCAGCTCACCTGTTTATTGCTGGTAACACAAAAGTAAAACAATAAAAATGTCCAGGTTCTAAATGTATTGGAGTTTGAAGCCATGTTTTCTTTTTAGAGAGGAACCCGTACACTTGTTGAGAAAGTATCAAAGATAGCCTCATGGCCAGGAACTCTTATTTATTTATTTTACACACACACAAACACACAGACACGCACACATACATACTCTACATATGTGTGCATATGCTATATTTTATATATATATATATGCTATACTATACTATATACTTAGTTGTGCATATAATGATATATTATATACTATATACTATTTAATAGTTCTCATGTGAACCAAGACCTAATAAAATACAGTTGTAAAATGATAGGTAGGTATAAATGATAGGTATAAAACTTTTTATTGCCAATTCCAGAGAAGCAGTTGTTTTGTTTGTGCTTTGTTCTTGCAGTATAAACAATCTATGTTTTGATTTTTTTCTGTAGAACTTTTTGTTACTTGATGAGATAACACAGTGCTACCCTCTGCTGCCATCAGATGGTAAAAAGATCGTGGATGTGCAAGCTTTTACAGCTTCTTGGGAAAAGGTAAGAAACCTGGCCTTCCAAAATTATGACTGCTAAAAGATAACTGTGACATAGATTTACTGGAGAATTTTGAGATTTTACATATACTGTAAAATGTGACTTGATCATTTACTTAGAATATATTATAAAAATTCTCGGAATCAGGGATGAAGTTTGCAATGAATGGAGATTAAGTGTAAAATCAGCCTGAGGCATTTGACATGTTACTCTTTTTCCCATTTTCAAGAGAGCTTTCAGGGTATTAGCACATGTTGACCTTAAAGTATATAAATTCTTCTTTTAATTTGTAGTTTGTTTTTCATATGTTTTATTACAGAGTATTAAATATAATTCCCTGTGCTATACAATAGGATCACCTTAAACAAAAGATATAGAGCACAAATAGCTTTTCTTGAAAACCCAGATCTAATATTTTGAGCTGAAGTGTGAAGTGTCAGTTGCTTCACTTGTCTCTGAGTCTTTGTGACCCCATGGACTGTAGCCCACCAGGCCCCGGTCCATGGGGATGGATACCCACTCCAACATTTCTGTTGTTGTTGCTGTTCAGTTGCTCAGTCATGTCCAAATCTGTGCCACTCCATAAACTGCAGCATGCCAGACTCCCTTGTGCATCACCAACTCCAGGAGCTTGCTCAAACTCATGTTCATCAAGTCAGTGATGCCATCCAACCATCTCATCTTCTGTTGTCCGCTTCTTCTCCTGCCTTCAGTCTTTCCCAGCATCAGGGTCTTTTCTAATGAGTCAGCTCTTCACAGCAGGTGGCCAAAGTATTGGAGTTTCAGCTTCAGCATCAGTACTTCCAATGAATATGCAAGATTGATTTCCTTTAGGATTGACTTGTTTGTTCAAGGGACTCTCAAGAGTTTTCTCTAACACCACAGTTCAAAAGCATCAGTTCTTCAGCGTTCAGCCTTCTTTATGGTGAAAACTCTCACATCCATACATGACTACTGGAAAAACCGTAGCTTTGACTAGATGGGCCTTTATCAGCAAAGTAATGCCTCTGCTTTTTAATACACAGTCTAGGTTTGTCATAGCTCTTGTGCCAAGGAGCAAGCATCTTTGAATTTCATGGCTGCAGTCACTGTCTGAAGTGATTTTGGAGCACAAGAAAATAAAATCTGTCACTGTTTCCACTTTCTATTTGCCATGAAGTGATGGGACCAGACGCCATGATCTTAGTTGTACGAATGTTGAGTTTTAAGCCAACATTCACTCTTTTTCACTCTCCTCTTTCACCTTCATCAAGAGGCTCTTTAGTTCCTCTTAATTCTCTGCCATTAAGTGGCATCATCTGCATGTTTGAGATTATTGATATTCTATCAGAATTCTAGATTCCATTTTGATCATCTAGCCTGGCATTCTGCATCATGTAATCTGTATAAAAGATAAACAAGTAGGGTGACCATATACAGCTTTGACGTACTCCTTTCCTGATTTTGAACCAGTCTGTTGTTGCATGTCCAGTTCTAACTGTTGCTTCTTGACCTGTATATAGGTTTCTCAGGAGGCAAGTAAGGTGGTCTGGTATTCCCATCTCTAGAAGAATTTTGCACAGTATTTTGTGATCCACACAGTCAAAGGCTTTAGTCAATGAAGCAGAAGTAGATGTTTTTCTGGAATTACCTTGCTTTTCTGTGATCCAACAGATGTTGGCAATTTGATCTCTGGTTCCTCTGCCTTTTCTAATTCCAGCTTATACATCTGAAAGTTATCAGTTTATGTACTGCTAAAGCCTAGCTTGAAGAATTTTGAGCAATACTTTGCTAGCATATGAAATGAGGGCAGTTTGTGGTAGTTGGAAAAAAGAAGGAAACTTCCTAAAGTGAGCTAAAGCTACCTCAAATCCCCAAAGAGATAAAATTTGATGAAGAGGTCTCCAGGACCCTGTATATGAGACAGTAAAAGAGACACTGATGTATAGAACAGTCTTTTGGACTCTGTGGGAGAGGGAGAGGGTGAGATGTTTTGGGAGAATGGCACTGAAATATGTATAATATCATATATGAAATGAGTCACCAGTCCAGGTTCGATGCATGATACTGGATACTTGGGGCTGGTGCACTGGGACGACCCAGAGGGATGGTATGGGGAGGGAGGAGGGTTCAGGATGGGGAACACATGTATGCCTGTGGCAGATTCATTTTGATATATGGCAGAACCAATAAAATATTGTAAAGTTTAAAAATAAAATAAAAAAATAGGAAAGAGAAAAATGTGTGTTATATTTTGCATATTAATTATGTTGATTATTGTTATATTTTCCACTTTCTAAAAAATTTGTGTTACTTTACTAAAATGGGTAAATTAAATTAAAAACTTTAATTTGTAGGCATCAGAGACCCCAACCCTACAAGGACTTTCCTTTACTGTCAGGCCTGGTGAAATGTTAGCTGTGGTCGGACCTGTGGGAGCAGGA
The DNA here is from genome assembly GCF_003369695.1 of Bos indicus x Bos taurus. Taxonomy (NCBI): domain Eukaryota; kingdom Metazoa; phylum Chordata; class Mammalia; order Artiodactyla; family Bovidae; genus Bos; species Bos indicus x Bos taurus. The sequence goes on along the minus strand of NW_020867066.1, from coordinate 694,393 downwards.
AAGGTAAGTTAATGATGTCTTTTGTCAGCTTGATGCAATGCTGCAGCTCCTGTTAAATTTTCAGAGTTGAGCCCAGATCTGTTTGTGACTCAGTTTGAATTGAGTGTATCTAGAACAGTGTCTCTCTAGGTGTGTTCATGGGACATTTATTTTACAAGAATGTTTCATGGCCAAATAAATCAGGATAAATGCACACTGTCTTTTTGTTCTTGGTGCTTCCCATTTCCCAGTTAGGAACTGCCTGTGTGGAATTTGGATGTCTCAGTGAAGGAAATTATTTATGTGACAGCTGTTCAGGATTAAATTAAATTAAACCAGACTTAAATTGAAGAAAGTGGGGAAAACCGATAGACCATTCAGGTATGACCTAAACCAAATCTCTTATGATTATACAGTGGAAGTGAGAAATAGATTTAAGGGACTAGATATGATAGAGCACCTGATGAACTATAGATGGAGATTTGTGACACTGTACAGGAGACAGGGATCAAGACCATCCCCAAGAAAAAGAAATGCAAAAAGGCAAAATAGCTGTCTGAGGAGGCCTTACAAATAGCTGTGAAAAGAAGAGAAGCAAAAAGCAAAGGATAAAAGGAAAGATACACCCGTTTGAATGCAGAGTTCCAAAGAAAAGCAAGGAGAGATAAGAAAGCCTTCCTCAGCGATCAGTGCAAAGAAATAAACAATACAGTGGGAAAGAATAGAGATCTCTTCAAGAAAATTAGAGATACCAAGGGAACATTTCATTCAAAGATGGGTTCAATAAAGGACAGAAATGGTATGGACCTAACAGAAGCAGAAGATATTAAGAAGAAGAATACACAGAATACACAGAAGAACTGTACAAAAAAGATCTTCACGATCCAGATAATCACGATGGTGTGATCACTCACCTATAGCCAGACATAATAGAATGTGAAGTAAAGTGGGCCTTAGGAAGCATTATTATGAACAAAGTTAGTGCGGTTTTGGAATTCCAGTTGAGCTCTTTCAAAATCCTAAAAGATGATGTTGTGAAAGTGCTACAGTCAATATGCCAGCAAATTTGGAAAACTCAGCAGTGGCCACAGGACTGGAAAAGGTCAGTTTTCATTCCAGTCCCAAAGAAAGGCAATGCCAGAGAATGCTCAAACTACTGCACAACTGCACTCATCTCATATGCTAGTAAAGTAATGCTCAAAATTCTCCAAGCCAGGCTTAAGCAATACATGAACAGTGAACTTCCTGATGTTCAAGCTGGTTTTAGAAAAGGCAGAGGAACCAGAGATCAAATGGCCAACATCGGCTGGATCGTGGAAAAAGCAAGAGAGTTCCAGAAACACATCTACTTCTGCTTTATTGCCTATGCCAAAGCCTTTGACTGTGTGGATCACAATAAACTGTGGAAAATTCTTCAAGTGATGGGAATACCAGACCACCTGACATGCCTCCTGAGAAACCTGTATGCAGGTCAGGAAGCAACAGTTAGAACTGGACATGGAAAAGGAGTACTTGAAGGCTGTATATCGTTATCCTGCTTATTTAACTTGTATGCAGAGTACATCATGAGAAACGCTGTGCTGGAAGAAGCACAAGCTGGAATCAAGATTTCTGGGAGAAATATCAATAACCTCAGATATGCAGATGACACCACCCTTATGACAGAAAGTGAAGAAGAACTAAAGAGCCTCTTGATGAAAGTGAAAGTGGAGAGTGAAAAAGTTGGCTTAAAGCTCAACATTCAGAAAACGAAGATCATGGCATCTGGTCCCATCACTTCATGGGAAATAGATGAGGAAACAGTGGAAACAGTGTCAGACTTTATTTTCCGGGGCTCCAAAATCACTGCAGATGCTGACTGCAGCCATGAAATTAAAAGATGCTTACTCCTTGGAAGGAACGTTATGACCAACCTAGACAGCAGAATAAAAAGCAGAGACATTACTTTGCCAACAAAGGTCTGTCTAGTCAAGGCTATGGTTTTTCCAGTAGTCATGTATGGATGTGAGAGTTAGACTATGAAGAAAGCTGAACACCGAAGAATTAATGCTTTTGAACTGTGGTGTTGAAGACTTGAGAATCCCCTGGACTGCAAGGAGATCCAACCAGTCCATCTTCAAGGATATCAGTCTTGAATATTCACTGGAAGGACTGATGTTGAAGCTGAAACTCCAATACTTTGGCCACCTGATGCAAAGAGCTGACTCATTTGAAAAGACCCTAATGCTGTGAGATGGTTGGATCACATCACCGACTCAATGGACATCAGTTTGGGTAAACTCTGGGAGTTGGTGATGGACAGGCAGGCCTGATGTGCTGCGGTTCATGGGGTTGCAAAGAGTCAGACACGACTGAATGACTGAACTGACTGTTCAGGATATACAGAGACAATGGGGACTTCTTTTCATCTTAGTGGCCTTTCCAGGCTGTCTGGAGATCATAAAGCCTCTTCCTGATAGCTTTGAGCATTTCCTCCTATGACTTGACATGATCCCATCAGTGCATGTGTAGTGAATGTGCAGCCATGTGCTGGAGATAAAGGTACAGAAGTGAGCAAGACCTTGACTCTCTGCCTTTCAGAAGCAATCTGGTTGTGGGGCGAAACAGATATGCAGACATATTCTTTCAGCCCAGTGTTGTGAGCACTCTGATGGTGTGGATACACACATGCCACATCTGTGTCATGTTGAAGATTGAAAGGAAAAGTGCACATATACTTGGTCTGAAACAACAAAATACAGAAACCTAAGGTGGGGTGTGGGCTTCCCTGGTGGCTCAGTGGTTAAATAATCCCCTGCTAATGCAGGAGACACAGGTTCAGTCCCTGGTCTGGGAGGTTCCCACCTCCCAGTTGTGGAGCAACTAATCCTGCGCATCACAACTGTTGGGCCTCTGCTCTGGGGCCTGGAGGTGCAACAACTGCGCCTACGGGCCACAACTGCTGAAGCCTGCCCACTAGAGCCTCAACAAGAAAACCCCCATACACTGCAATGATGACCCAGTGCAAGCAAAAATAAATAGAATTGTGGTATGGCAGAAACTGACACAACATTGTAAAAAAAAAGTAAATGAAAAATATAAAAGAACTAAAAATAAATAAAATTATTTTTTTAAATGTGGGATGTGTACATAAAAGGGTGCTGATTTCCTCTGTCATGGACTTTTGCTCTGCAGACACAACTCACTTGAGAGTTCTTTAAATTAATGATCTTTGGCTATATTCTTCACACATAGCTTTTTAAGAACAAGTGTTTGTTGAGTAAAGGATACCAGATGCAGGAACAATTGCACTAGACATCAAATATATCAAATACATATTCTGCTGGGCTCTGCTAGAGAAGGACGTTGCTGCTGCTGCTCCTACTGCTAAGTCGCTTCAGTCGTGTCCGACTCTCTGCGACCCCATAGACGGCAACCCACCAGTCTCCCCCTTCCCAGGGATTCTCCAGGCAAGAACACGGAGTGGGTTGCCATTTCCTTCTCCAATGCATGAAAGTGGAAAGTGAAAAGTGAAAGTGAAGTTGCTCAGTCATGTCCAACTCTTAGCAATCCCATGGACTGCAGTCTACCAGGCTCCTCCGTCCAGGGGGTTTTCCAGGCAAGAGTATTGGAGTGAGGTGCTATTGTCTTCTCTGAGAGAAGGATGTTAAACATTCTCAATTGTTCTTTGCTGAGTAGAATTTCACCTGGGGCGATACTCGGGCAGAGTAGATTGTTTATACTATTAATATATTCCTTATCAGTCGTTTTCATTGACCATGAATGTTATTTTCACTTTTTTTTTATTTTGGTCTCAACTGTGAGGGCTGTACTTTATCCTGTTGAAGGAAAGTGTTCTATCATGTATGAAGCGCCAGGGTGGGGTCGGCTGTGCTGTGGGGCGTGTTCCATCCTGCGTGCACCCTGTTCACATGTGTGTTGCCCTCTGTTTCAGTCATCACTGCTAAACGCTCTGCTGGGGGAGCTGTCCCCGAGCCAGGGACAGGTCAGCATGCACGGGAGGATCGCATATGTTTCTCAGCAGCCCTGGGTGTTTCCAGGGACTGTAAAGAGTAACATTTTATTTGGGAAGAAATATAAAGAAGACAGATATGAAGGAGTAATAAGGGCTTGTGCTTTGGAAGAGGTGAGTAATGACTTCTGAGTTGCCTATACTTGAATTTCAAATGATGATAGTGGTTTACACTACAAGGTTTGTTAAAAGTTCTTTTTAAAAAATAGATTTTTGAATGTTGCTTAATATTTAAGTTGGTCTTCTGGATAAATCAGCAGGCTTACATAAATAAGCATATGTATTTACACAGGCTGTCATTTTAATTCTTATAGGTTACTAACACAGAATACATTCTCTGGAGGGAGGAGGGGGTTGTTTCATTCTGTGAAGTTTTCATTCACTTTCAACATTTTGTAATGGAAAGTTATAAATATTTACAAAAGCAGAGAGCATGGTGTAATGAACCCTCATGTACCCACCCCAGCTTCAGCCAGAATCAGTGGTGGCCAGTCTTGTGGAATCTGTGCCCATGCCAGTCCCAGCCCCACCCCCACCCCAGAGTATCGTGGAGCAGATCCTAGACCTCAGATCAGTTCATCTGTAAACATTTCATTATTTTTCTCTAAAAGATGGGAAAGCTTTGGGGAAAAAAACCACTACTTTATTTCATCTGAAAAATGCCTCAAATTCCTGAATATCACCCACATGCTAATCTGTGTTTACATGCTGCTGATCATCTCACTGAGAAATCTTCACCACTGTTTGAACCCACACAAGGTCTGCCCCTTGCACTTGGCTGATGCCTCCTTGGTCCCATTCAGTCTGTAAGGTTCTCTCACCACTTCATTTTTGACTTGTAATTTATTATTTAAGGAAACCAGAATGTTTTAAAATTTCTTTTTAATACTCTGTCATTTCACTGAGGGAGATTGTTTTCAGAAATGGCACTGAGTTTCACAGAGAATGGTAAGACGAAAGGTTTAACTGTATTTTGGGAATTAAATAAGATTAGTGAGTAAACGATGAGACCTAAACTTAAGAGATAGGAGAATACAATTGACAAAAAGAAAGGAAAAAGAGTAAATAATGTTAAATACTAGGTTACTCTCTTGGGTTGTAAACAATCAGTGAATTATATCATTAAAGGTCTCCCCTGGGGTCTCTTCCGTGCAGTCTGGACATCTGACTGCTCTTTTGTACTGTAAGGAAAAGACAGGGACAGATTTTCAAAGGTGTGGTGTTGAAGGTTCCAGACCTGCTTTGTGAGGAAATTGTGATTCTCCTGGAACAAGGGCTTGAACATAGTAGGTTGCATCAGGTGTGTGTGTGTTCATGCTAAGTCACTTCAGTAGTGTCCAGCTCTGTGGCCCTATGAACTATAGCCTGCCAGACTCCTCTGTCCATGGGATTCTCCAGGCAAGAATACTGGCATGGGTTGCCATTTCCTTCCCCAGGGGATCCTCCCAACCTAGGGATCAAACCCGAGTCTCTGTCTCCTGTATTGGCAGGTGGGTTCTTTACCACCAGCACCAAGGGAAGCTCTGCATCAGGTGAGCAGCATTTCACAATGATGTGGACAAACAGAATTGCTTGTTTAATGGGATCATTTCTTTACTCCAGGTTCTTGTTAATGGGTGACTGTAAATTTGCAGAAATGATGTCAAGTTAGCAGACATGAGCTAGATTTTTATTAAATGGTCTAGATACCATATACGGAGAAGGCAATGGCAACCCACTCCAGTACTCTTGCCTGGAAAATCCCATGGATGGAGGAGCCTGGTGGGCTGCAGTCCATGGGGTTGCTACGAGGCGAGTGACTTCACTTTCACTTTTCACTTTCCTGCATTGGAGAAGGAAATGGCAACCCACTCCAGTTTTCTTGCCTGGAGAATCCCAGGGAAGGGGGAGCCTGGTGGGCTGATGTCTATGGGGTCACACAGAGTCGGACACGACTGAAGCGACTTGGCAGCAGATACCATATAAGAAGGGAAAGCAAATGCAGAACAGTGAGAACAGTAGCTCCCATTAATTCAGAGTCCACGTGCAAATCATTTTTCTGCCTTTCACACATGTGCATGCACACATGTAAAAAGGTTTATTAATTATTCATTCTTTATGAATATCTGCAATATTCCCATCTTCAGTTTATAGTTAGTAAAACTGAGGCCTGGACAGATGAAACACCTCATCCCTACATTTGTAGCTCAAGTTCAGATCCTGGGGACCAATGCTTTCTGCAGCCTCGTGGGGCTGGACCACTAATGTGGGCAGTGTTCTGGGGCTTCACCCAATGGGGCATGTGTGCAGCACAGACTGGGATGCACAGCAGTTCTTCTGTACATGATTTGACGTCTATAAACATGGACTGCTCTCATGTTCTGCTGCATAGTTGGGACATGGAGTTGGGGTCCCTTGTGCCCATTCCCTCCTTGGCAGGAAGGGAGGCCCAGCGTGGAGAAGTAACGGAGAGGAGAGTTCTGGCTCCGGGTTCATCACTTGCCTGCTGTCACTCTGGACACGTCCTGTTACCTGCCTGGACTTCTGACATTTCTGAAGCAAAATGAGGACATTGGGTCAGAGGGTTTTGTTGCTGCTCTGAAATGTCATCTATGACTCTGATTAACAAGAGTTTAGCAAGGACTTTACAACACCTAGGAACTATTTAGTAAGCTATGAGAGCATCTGCTTATCTCCTTTTGGATTCCAGATCTCAGTATTATGGACATAAGGCGGACACAGGAAATAGTGGTGTCCTGGAGTTAGTCTGGTTGTAGACACAGAGAGGGCATGTCTTGTAGAAAAGGCTTGGCCTTTGGAGAGAAACAGTCCTGGATAGTGACTCTAGGTGTTTGTCTCAGTTTCCTTTCTTATTAAATGGGGGAGGGGTGGGATTACTGTAAAGGCTACAGACAATGCCTATGAAATGTAAACACAGGGTTTCAGTAAGTGGTGGCCATTGTTGCTATTCTAAACTTTTCCTCTCCATCCATCTAGCCATCCATATAAATATAATAAACATTTCTCCTTATTGTTCTCCTTACTCCCACCTTCCCCAAATCCTGGAGGAAAAGCCATAAAAAAGCAACACCTATTTATTTATTAAAAATTTATTTATTTTAATTGGAGGATAATTACAATATTGTGATGATTTCCACCATACATTAACATGAATTTGCCATGGGTATACATATATCCCCCCATCCTGAACCCACCTCCCACCTCTCTACCCACCCTATCCCTCTGGGTTGTCCCAGAGTACTGACTTTGGGTGCTCTACTTCATGCATCAAACTTGCACTGGTCATCTATTTTACATATGGTAATGAATATGTTTCAATGTTATTCTCCCAAATCATCACACCTTCACCTTCTTCCACTGAGTCCAGAAGTCTGTTCTTTACATCAGTCTCCTTTGCTGCCTTGCATGTAAAATCATCATTACTGTCTTTCTAAAAGCAACATTTTTTATATAACATATGTTAAAAACAACTAGATGTATTATACTAGATCTGATTGAAGTAATCGTTTAAGTTCATTGAGCTGAAAACTTTCTGTAACAAAATAGGGAGACATGAAGTAATCACACTGGCAGTATCAATTCAGGTTGACAACATCAACTCCACGGTCTAGGAGTCAGAAGGTTCAGGAATTGAGTCCCAGTTTCTCTGTTGATCAGGTGTGTGGATTTGACTGTTTGATCCTTACAAGACTGTTACTTCATCTGTAAAATGGAGATAATAAGACTATCAACCTTATTAGGTTGTTTTGAGGATGCAATGTGATCCTGATTTTAAAGCACCTGCTTGCTAGGGACATAAGCACTCTGTTAAGTATTAGAATGGTTTTGAAAATAAATTAGTTTTTAATTATAAGCTCAGTCAGTTTCTGGTAAAATTACATCCATAAAATGTGACATGTAAGAAAGAAGGTATGTGAGTATTAACTTCCATTGTTTGAGTTGGTATTTCTGTAGGTGCTCTACACACAGTATATTATGTAAATCAACAATAACAATATTCTGTTACCATAATATAAGCAATATAGTGTGCAACATTTGTCTCCATGTTATCTTTAAGGCTTTTGAAAATGTTTCATGAACACATATTTAAAGATATCCAATTGATAAATTCTAGTTTATAGTTTTTCCATATAGATCACTTACTTGGCCATAGGATAGTAAGTTTTTTGACACTGACATGTCTAAGTGTAGAGGCCTTCAAGTCTTGAATTACTTAAGTGTTGTCTTCATTTCAAACGTACCTTCAGTCACCACCTGGGCAGCATGACGTGAAAGAGCAGAAGACTCTGAACTGACATGAACTCATTCAGATTCCAGCTCTTCTGTTTAAAAGCTGACCACCCTCAGACCAGTGATGTGATCTGAGTTTCTCAGTTTCCTCACCTGTGAAATGGGGCCAATACTTACTGTGCAGGTTGCTGTGAGGATTAGAGATAATCAGCATCAGGGTCCAGCACAGAGCTTGGTGTATAGATCTTACCCCCCAGGAGCTGTGAGAAGCTGTGTGCATGTGTACATATGATGGAGTAGAAAAGATGGTCCTTCATAAGAGATGAGAGATGTAAACAGAACCCAGCAGGAAGAGAGACGAGTCCAGGATGGTTCCAAGGGAGAGTGTGTTTGGGCTGAGACTGGAAAGATGGGCAGAATGCTGACAGGCCATGAGAGGAGGGGCGATTCCACAAGGAAGAAAAGCTGTGAAGGAAGCAGGGCTCCTGCTGTTTGACTCTAGAGTCCAGCCATCCTCTGCAAGGGCCTCGTGTCCAGCCCACATTAACCATTTCAGCAGTCTGCTCCGAGGTGCTTCTACTGTAAGTCTCCACCATCGCTGAAGGGCTCTTGATGTGCTTCTGGATGGATGGCATCAAACCAGCATCACCATTTCCTAGTTTGCCTCTAGTGTGTGTGTCTGCTATTCAGTGAGAATTGGTTAAATTTGGGGGCTTCCCTGGTGGCTCAGACAGTAAAGAATCTGTCTGCAATGCAGGAAGACCTAGGTTCACTCCCTAGGTTGGAAAGATCCCCTGGAGAAGAAAATGGCAACCCACACTAATATTCTTGCCTGGAGAATTCCATGCACAGAGGAGCCCGGTAGGCTATAGTCCATGGGATCACAGAATTGAACTCGACTGACTAGCACTTACTTACTTAACTTAGAGGTAACAAATATGAATAAGAACACTTTCCTGTCAGCAGAAGGAATTGTAATATATGCTCAACTCAGGCTTTTCCCCTTTAATCTAATCAGAACGTGGTAGATGAGAAATCAGCTTGACTTGGTTTTACTTCAAATTCTCCAAAATGTTTTTCCCCTTGGTGGCTTGTTCATATATAATTTGCAGAGTCAACAACACACTCAAAGTGTTACTACCAGACTCAGAGATAGTTTTTCATGTCCTGGAAAGAGAGGCTGTGAGTGCTTTTTCTAGAATGTGGTTAAGATTGCTGTATTACAATGTGGTGCTTTTTTAAGACAAAAACCATTTGAACAACATGAAATCAAAGCAGAAAAACTAAGCAGAACAGTTTGCAAGGACTGTGAACAGTGAAAGAGAGGCCAAGTAATTCTATGTGTGTGCATGAGGCTGAGAACTTAACACAAAGCTCATTTTTTTTTTTTTCAATGAAAACACAAAGCAAGAGATGGTATTAATTTCTGATCTCAAGAAAGAAAGAATGTGAGGTAATTATAAATTATCACAACAGAGCATTTTCTGCCTTTCATCAGATGCCCCTCTATTAAGATTTGAGTGAGTGGAGAACCTGTGTGTCTGTGTCTTTGTAGTTGTCAGGGAGGGTTACGATGCAGTCTCTTTCTTCCACGGTGGTCATGTGCTTTGTATGTTATGATTCACACTGTAAACAGGGCCCTAATGTTGGCTTGGTGAGAAAATAGGGATCAGTCACCAACAGCAAGTTACAATCAACTTATGTCGTTTTTTCATTTGTGGAGGTGTTCACACACACCTTTAGATTCTCACAGCATCCTTGAGTTCAGTGACTCTGGTTTCTGCAGCACATTCTATAGCAGAGGAAAATGAGACTTAGGGAAGTCAAAGGACTTGTGTTTCATGGTGGCACCAGTGAGCTACTTGCTTTCTCCCCAGATTTGCTGCAGTAGAGACAGAGAAGTGAGGGTTTCACCTGCAGAAAGGGACTGCTGTGCATCCTAAATTGAGGCATGGGGGGTTTAGTGATAAAAACTCCAAACTCTGTGACAGAATGTGCCAATTGACAATTATAGGCAACCTAAGACTTATAATATAATACCATGTAACTTAAGTCTAAGGCAGAGGAACCAGAGATCAAATTCCCAACATCTGTTGGATCATAGAAAAAGCAAGAGAATTCCAGAAAAGCATCTACTTCTGCTTCATTGATATGATAAAGCCTTTCACTGTGTGGATTACAACAAAGGGTGGAAAATTCCTAAAAGAGATGGGAATACCAGACCACCTTACCAGCCACCTACGAAACCTGCATGGAGGTCAAGAAGCAACAGCTAGAACTGGACATGGAACAATGGACTGATTCCAAATTGGGAAGGGAGTACATCAAAGCTATATATTGTCACCCTGCTTATTTAACTTACATGCAGAGTACACCATGTGAAATGCCAGACTGGATGAAGCACAAGCTGAAATAAAGATTCCTGGGGGAAATATCAATAACCTCAGATATGCAGATGACACCACCCTTATAACAGAAAGTGAAGGGGAACTAAAGAGCCTCTTGATGAAGGTGCAAGAGGAGAATAATAAAGTTGGCTTAAAACTCAACATTCAAAAAACTACCATCATGGCATCCAGTTCTACCACTTCATGGCAATAGATGGGGGAACAATGGAAACAGTGACAGACTTTATTTTCTTGGGCTCCAACATCACTACAGATGGTGACTGCAGTCATGAAATTAAAAACGTTTGCCCCTTGGGAGAAAAAGTGTGACAAACCTAGACAGCCTTTTAAAAGGCAGAGCCATTACTTTACTAACAAAGGTCCATATAGTCAAAGCTATGGTTTTCCTAGTAGTCATGTATGGATGTGAGAGTTGAACCATAAGGAAAGCTGAGTGCAGAAGAACAGATGCTTTTGAACTGTGGTGTTGGAGAAGACTCTTGAGAGTCCCTTGGACTGAAAGGAGATCAAACCAGTCAATTGTAAAGGAAATCAACCCTGAATATTAACTGGAAGGACTGATGCTGAAGCTCCAGTGCTTTGACCACCTGATGGGAAGAACCGACTCATTAAAAAGACCCTGATGCTGAAAAAGATTAAATGCAGGAGGAGAAGGGGATGACAAAGGATGAGATGGTTAGATAATATCCCTGACTCAGTGGACATGAGTTTGAACAAGCTCCAGGAGATGGTAAAGGACAAGGAAGCCTGGAGTGCTCCGTTCCATGGGATCACAAAGAGTCAGACACAACTAAACGAGTGAACAACTACTTAAGCCTGATTTCTATCTTGCCATTTTGGGAATGTTCTCATCATCTATTATTTTTTCCCCATAGTACTCTGGGGAAAATAGGCTGGTTTGTCTATTAACTTCTTAAATAATATTCAAATATAACTTTTGATTGATTCCCAGATCCTCAAGTTACAACTTTATTTCCTTCATAGCTTTGAGTTTTTCCTGCTTTCACAGACAAGCATCTGCTTAGTCCAGCTGATCTGCTGGGTGTCCTTTGAGCACACCTTTTCTTTCCTTTTGGTTTTCCTGCCCAGCTTGCTCTTTCTGCTCCCACTTCTTGTACAGACCTTATCTGTCACTTACTTCAAGTATCACTGTGAAGACTTGGGTCAGGTGTTATCCCTTCTCTGAAAGTGGGAAGCTGAGTGAGAGATCATCAAATGTCTTTTTAAGAGACACTCTTTCCTTGATGAAAACAAGTCCTGTGCCTTCACCTCTTGGGCCACCAGCTCTCACACCTGTGTCTCTAGCACAGCCCTTCACACCTGCATGTACAACTGCACCGTGACACCACTGGGAGGTCATGTCAGGTTGTCCATGAGCGAAGTTCCCTAAACCTGCATACACCACCTTCCCCAGCTCAGTAAATGGAGACCCTGTCCTTCCCCTTCCTCACCCCAAACACCACAATCTCCTCTTCTCTTACAGCCACACCCATCCTGTCAGCAGGTCTTTCAGACTCTGCCTTCAACATGTGCCTGGAGTGTGACCCCATAGCTCCATTCCCACTGCTCTCACTCTGGTCATGACCACCATCATCTCTCACCTCGATTACTCTGGTAGCCTCCTCACTTGTACCACCCTCACCCTTCCCCACTTACTGTCTGTTTTCTGTAATGCACAGGAGTGATTTCTTAAAACCTCAAACCAGGTCTGTCCCCCTCCTCCTGTTACTGGAGTGCCACCAGGCTCCTTCTGCTCTGTCTCCACCCTCACCCCCTCATTCTTACTCAGCTCTGCTCTCCTGCCTCCTTGTCCTGAATGCCTTGGGCATCTCCCTGTGGCCCCTGCACCCGCCCCTCCCTCTGTGAGGAGCAGCCTTTCCAGGTCTGCCTAAGCTCCCCCCTCTAGATCTGCTCAAAATCCCTCTCAGCAGAGCCCTCCCCCTGCAGTGTGGACGCACTTCCCTCCTTCACTCTCCATCCCCCTAAGCCGGCTCCCTTTTCCTTCCTGTCCTCAGTCCTTGTGCTCAGGTTAATTTTCCATATAATCTGTCTTCCATCATGGAAAGAAACTCTAGGACCTTTGTTTCTTCAAAACTGAGTTCATTGTGCCCAGAGCAATGCCTGTCATACAGCAGGTCCTCAGTAAATATCTGTTAAAATGGTCAAACACATAGATGCTGTGCAGAACTACAGAATGAAACAAATAAAAAACACTGAAAGTTTTTTTTTTTTTTTTAACGTTCAAGGTCACAGTTTAGTTACTCTGACTTATACCCACTACTCTAGCTTCCCAAGTGGCTCAGTGGTAAGGAATCCACTTGCCAGTACAGGAGACACAAGAGATACTGTTTCGATCCCTGGGTCAGGAAGATCTCCTGGAGGAGTAAACAGCAAACCACTCCAGTGTTGTTGCCTGGAGAATCCCATGGACAGAAGAGCCTGACAAGCCCTAGTCCATGGGGTTACAAAGAGTTGAATACGACTTAGCAGCTTAGCATGTATGCACGTATATCAAATACTTGTATGAGGAACTAATGCTAAAAGTGTAAGATGGTAATAGAATGCATTTTATATCTTATTCTTTTTCCCCTTTTCTCTCTATATAGGATTTACAGCTTTTGGAGGAAGGAGATCTAACTGAGATAGGAGATGGAGGAACCCCGCTGAGTGAGGGACAGAAAGCCCGGGTCAGCCTCGCCAGGTAAATGGGGTTTCAGTTGCCATCCTGCCCCTCCTCTTCCACAGCTCCTAGTGGATGTGAGCACACAGACCCCGCTCACTGGGTGGGCCTGTGTGAAGCAGTCTCTTGGTCCTTTCCCTGGGCTTGTAGAAGGAACTTAGAGTTGTTAGACACCATCATGATTCAGAGATGAGACCCAGGGAATGTGTAGTATCCTCCTGACATCTCTCTACATTTTCTAGAGCCATGTATCAGGACGCAGACATCTACCTCCTGGATGATCCGCTCAGCTCAGTGGATGCAATAGTCAGCAGGCACTTGTTTGAACAGTGAGTTTGCTCCTGTTTTCTATCATTTCTTCTTTCCAAGAGCCCTGTAGAGATGAGGGAAGAGAGCTCAGGAAGATTTTTGTGCTCCAGGAGACTCAGCTCCCTCTGCCCTGGTGTCGCTCCCTCCCCTCCCTTCCCTCCACAGAAGATCCATCGTAGAGAAATCTTGCATCATGATGAGGTCAGGACAGGAAAACACAGCAGGTGCTTCCAGTGTGTGGGGGCCAGTGGGGTCCGTGCTTTAGGGAGTGACAAGTAGATGGCAGTTTCCCTCCTGCTACTTGCAGTTGATTACCAGACACTCCGGGTGGATCCAGACGCCAGGAATAAGAAAGATGATGTAAGGTTTTAAAATCAGAGAGAGAGACTCTATAACCTGGTACTTGGCTGCTAATTTTTTCCTCTATCATTTGCTTAAGGCATGTTAGAAGCGAAGTTTTCAGTACTGACATAGGGCTTCCATGGAAAGACCCTGTTGGTTTTTGCTTGTTTTTCTATCACTTTGGAAATAAAGTCTTTATTAAGTCTAGACTTAATAAAGGCTAGAACTTGAGAATCATTTATTCCACATTTGAATATGATTTCAGTCATTTCATGTTATTTCATGGATGCTTACTAGAATTAATACTTAGACCTACAATGTAGAGTCACCTATAATCTGGCTTAAGTCTTGACTCTCATTCCTGTTTCTAAAATGTAGAATTTGTCAGTGGCTCCTGGTTGGCTATACAGTGACTAAAGTAGCACAACTCTGATTCTTTTCTGTGTATAATGTGTCCTAACACACACTGACTGAGGCCTCTTGTGGAGTCTAGTCTGGCCTTTTTGAAAGCCTTGTGAACTTGTTTTTTTCCCTAAAACAGCCTTCACATCTCCCCCACAATCAGGTCGCTTGCTGTTGTTCACTTTGTTAAAGCCAATGAGCCTTCCAGCTGTACTTATTAACTCCCTGCTGTGTGCACTGAGATCAATGCCCTTACAGATGTTACTGCACAAAACCTTAGTTTATAAGGAGGACGGTGAGCCAGGAGAGGGGAAGGACCCACATTGGGCAGAATAAGGGAGACTAGGACGCCCAGCTCTCATTCCTGCTTCTAAGGAACGTGTCTCTACATGGAGCTTGTTAAGACAGATGCCTGGGGGAAAGCTCAGCAGAGTCAGAGTTTAGAATGTTTTTTTGTTTTTTTTTTTCAAGTATATAAGCTTTTATTACAATAGATTTCATTTTTTTTATTTTAGATTTTTTTTTTTAATTTTATTTTATTATTTAACTTTGCAATATTGTATTGGTTTTGCCATATTAGAGTGTTTTAATACAGGATACTAAGTGCTGAATGTAAAGTGGAAGTGTCAGCTGGGGGCTTTCACTGAAGTTGGAAAGCTCCCTGTGCCCAGGGCTGGGCGGAAAGTACTGAAGCAAGAGTAGAAGCTCAGGTGTGGAGGGAGGAGGAAGTAAGGCTGTGAGGAGGACAGCAGGCAAGTCCTCTCCTGGAGGAGGCGGGGTGTTCAACAGGGAGGAGCTATTTGGGAATTCTCTCTGTCAGGTCCTGTGTTAGTTTCTAGCACTGTGTCTGTCCAGGCTGCTCTCACAGGACACCAGAGCTGAGTGGCTTTAGGAATAACAAGTTTTTATCTCATGGTTTTGGAGGCTGGGAAAGTCCAATTCAGGGTGCTGAAAGATTCAGTCTGGTGAGGGTCCTATTCCTGTGGCCTCATGTGGCAGAGGTGAGGGAGCCATGTTGGTCTCTTTTATAAGGACACTAATCCCTTTCATGCAGGCTCCATCCTCATGATCTGGTCTCTTCCGATGGCCCCACGTCCTAATACCAACACAGTGGGGATTAGGTCTCAGTGTATGACTTTTGAGGAGAAAAACATTCAGTCTATAGCAAGTCGTCACAGATGGAGGTGCTCAAAAAATAGAAATTAAATTTCTCACAGTTCTTGAGGCTACAGGTTCATGGTGTGGGTGGTTCAGTTTCTCCTGAGACCTGTCTCCTTGGCTTCTGCCCACATCCCCGCACTGTGTCCTCACATGGTCTTCACTCTGTTTACATGCAACCTGTGTCTCTGTCCTTTTTTTTAAAAAAAAGTTTTTTATTGAAATATAGTTGATTTACTATATTGTGTTAATTTCTTTGTACAGGAAAGTGACTCAGTTATACACACATATACATTCTTTTCCATAATGATTTATCTCAGAAAATTGAATATAGCTCCTGTGCTATACCATAGGACCTTGCTGTTTATCCATTCTACACATAATAGTTTCCATCTGCTAACCTCACCTGAAATTCCGAGCCCATCCCTCCCAACCACCTCCTTCCACCCATGCAACCACAAGTCCGTTCACTATGTCTGTGAGTCTGGTTCTGTTTTGTAAATGGGTTCATTTTTGCCATAGTTTAGATCCCACATATAAGTGATATGATATTTGGCTTTCTCTTTCTGAACTTACTTCACTTAGAATGATAAACTTCAGGTCCATCCATGTTTCTGCAAATGGCATTCTTTCCTTTTTATGGCTGAGTAGTACTGCCTTGTCTAATGTCCCACATCTCCTTTATCCCCTCATTTGTCGATGGACATTTAGGTTGTTTCCATGTTTTGGCTACTGTGAATGGTGCTGCTATGAACATAGGAGTGCATGTCTTTTTGATTTATAGTTTCATCCAGATATATGCCCAGGAGTGGGATTACTAGATTATAAAGTAATTCTACTTTTAGTTTTCTGAGGAACCTCCATACTGTTTTCCATAGTGCCTGCAACAACTGATATTCCCACCAGCAGTGTAGGAGGGTTCCCTTTACTACACAGCCTCTGAGCCATTGTTATTTTAATGATGGCCATTCTGACTGGTGTGAGATGATAGCTCATTGTACTTTTCATTTGAGTTTCTCTAATAATTCACAATGGTGAACTTTTTTGTCATGTGCTTTTTGGGATCACTTCATGGAAAATAGATGGGGAAACAGTGGAAACAGTGTCAGACTTTATTTTTCTGGGCTCCAAAATCACTACCAATGGTGACTGCAGCCATGAAATTAAAAGACACTTACTCCTTGGAAGGAAAGTTATAATCAACCTAGATAGCATATTGAAAAACAGAGACATTATTTTGCCAACAAAGGTTCATCTAGTCAAGGCTATGGTTTTTCCTGTGGTCATGTCTGATGTGAGAGTTGGACTGTGAAGAAGGCTGAGCGCCGAACAATTGATGCTTTTCAACTGTGGTGTTGGAGAAGACTCTTGAGAGTCCCTTGGACTGCAAGGAGATCCAACCAGTCCATTCTGAAGGAGATCAGCCCTGGGATTTCTTTGCAAGGAATGATGCTGAACCTGAAACTCCAGTACTTTGGCCACCTCATGCAAAGAGTTGACTCATCGGAAAAGACTCTGATGCTGGGAGGGATTGGGGGCAGAAGGAGAAGGGGACGACAGAGGATGAGATGACTGGATGACATCACTGACTCGATGGACATGAGTCTGAGTGAACTCTGGGAGTTGGTGATGGACAGGGAGGCAATTCTGCGATTGATGGGGTTGCAAAGAGTCGGACACAACTGAGCAACTGATCTGATCTGATGTGTCCTTTGGAGAAATGTCTATTTAGTTCTTCTGCCCGTTTTTTGATTAGATTTTCTTGTTGTTGAGTTGTATGAGCTGTTTGTATATTTTGGAAATTAAGCTCTTGTTGGTCACATTTGCAAATATTTCCTCCCATTCTGTAGGTTATCTCTTCATTGTGTTTATAGTTTCCTTTGCTGTACAAAAGCTTGTAAGTTTGATTAGGTCCCATTTGTTTGTTTATTTAATTTAAATTTATTATTTATTTATGGCTGTGCTGGGTTTACGTTTCTGTGAGGGATTTTCTCTAGTTGCAGTGAGCAGGGGCTACTTTCTAGCTGTGGTGCGTGGACTTCTCATGGCGACGGCTTCTCTCGTTGCAGAGCCCAGGCTCTAGGGTGTGTGGGCTTAGTAGTTGTGGTTCCTGGGCTCCAGAGCACAGGCTCAGTAGTTGTGGTGCATGGGGCTGAGTTGCATTGTGCATGTGGGGGTCTTCCTGGACAAGGGAGGAATTCTGTGTATCCTGCAGTGGAAGGTGGATTCTTTGCCACTGAGCCACCAGGAAAGTCCCCATTTGTATATTTTTGCTTATATCTCTATTGCCTTAGGAGACTGACCTAAGAAAACATTGGTATAATTTATGTCAGAGAATGTTTTGCCTATAATCTCTACTGAGAGTTTTATTGTGTCACATCTTATGATTAAGTGTTTAAGCCATTTTGAGTTTATTTTTGTGCATGAGGAGGGGTGTGTTCTAACTTCATTGATTAACATGCTTGTGTCTCTGTCCTTATGTCTTAATCTACTCTTCATCTAAGCAGAGCCGTCAGATTAGATTAGGTCTAGTATAATTAAGGGTAATGATTACCTCTTTAAAGTCCATGACACCAAATTCTAAGGTACTGACTACTAAGGTGACCACATATGAATCTGAGGGGACGTGATTGATTTATAGCAGGTCCAGAATAGCAAAGTAGAGACTTCAGCAGAGTCAGCAAATGTGAGAGGGAGGCCTGTGAGGAGCTCTGGGCTCGGGACACTAGGAGCTGACTAGGATCTAGGATTCCACATCCACTAAGTGGGTGTTTTTAGACTTTGGTGGAACCTACCTTGTATAAAACGTGCTTAGTGTTGGGGTGATAAAAGAGTTGTGGAGATGGATGGTGGTGATGGCTGCACAGTAATATAAATGTACTTAATGCCACTATATGGCTAGATGGTTAAAATGGTGAAGTTCATGTTAGGTATATTGTAACACACATACACACAAACCTGCATAGTAGCACTTAATCTTTGAGAACACGAGAGAACAGAGCAGATGACACATGGCATGGTCTCCAGCTCTCTGATCTGAGCCCCCTTTCCCAACCTGTCTTATTCATGATGATGAATTTTCTCTTAGAGAAGTGCCTTGTGTCTTGTCATGAGTTCAGTGACAGGAGCTTGTGCTGTGACAAGGATTCCCCACCTCCACCCTCCTGGCATCCTGAGTAGCTCAGCCTCTTTGTTCCCAGCACCCCACCCTGAGCTCACAAATGTGTGTCACCTCACCTTGTGAGCATCTGCACAAGTTCTGCATCAGGGCAGGAATAGAATCTGCTGGTCATTACATCTGTGTCACAGGGAGGGGAGAGCAAGGCATTTTGATGCCAAATACAGTGTGCTGATCACAGACGTTCTCCTGAGTTCTTTTTCAAACACTGGAGATATTTATAAAATCCTCTCAAATATTTTGAATATATCACTTTGGCTATATAGTTGATAGAAGCAAGCTTATGACTGTTGTTTGTAATCGGAACCACATTCTCTACGGAAACTTAAAGCAGAGGGTGTGAAAGCAGTTTAGGAAACCACTCAGCAGAAACTGGAGAGTGCTTTCAAATTAAGAGAATAGGATGGAACAATATGCTGTGAGATATGGTGGTGAAGCTTAGTCATGGGGATGGTTTTGTATTAAAAGTGAATGAGTCACACTTCTACTTGCCATTAAGAGTTTCCTTTAGTCATGAATTTATATCCATGGTCATTGAGGTTCATGACTTTTACAGCTTTATGCTGTGAACATAGTGGATTCTATCAACTGTGGAAGGTGAGGGCTTTACCTGAACTGATGCAGTCTTACCTGTGTCCAGCCATGGATCCCATCCTAGTTCAGGCCTACATCACTAGACACCTGCCTCCTACATCATCAGGTCTTGGGGTCTGTCCTGATCAGACTTCCACACAGCTGCCTACACAGTTCACCCACCTGCTCCAACCCTTCATGGACATTCCCCCGCCCCGCCCCGCCCCGGAAGCAGCTCCAGGTCCTCAAACAAACAGGCTTCTTTGTCGTCTGCCCCCATAAGCCTTTCCAGGGGTCCTTTCTCACCCCTGTCTGTCTGTACATACTGGTCCCTCTGTCCCAGAGCTAGGGAGCAGTGCCCCAGGACACAGAAGGAAGGTGGAAGACGGGACCTGCCATTCCCACCTACTCCTCCAGGGGGCGCCCGTGTCCTCTGTCTTCCCACAGTCCTCCGCCGGAGCGCTTGACTGTTTATCAGTGCCCCCTACCCATAAACTGTGAATACCGGAAGTTGCCTCAGCCCAGCATGTTCTGTCCCAGGAACCCTGCACCTGCTATGCCTTCTTCCAGAATTTTTCCCCAGAGAGTCTCCAGGCTCCCGTGTCTCTACATCTAAGACAGCAGCTCCCCTTGTTTTTCCTTCAGAGCACAAGGCACACCCCAATAGCGCATTTTCTGTACTTGTTCAGTGTGTCCTCTACACGATGCAGAATATTATCTTCTATCTTGACCTGTGGGTGGATCTTCAGCACTTAGGACAGTGCTTGGCTCCTCAACAAACCTCTGCCGATTGAATGAATGGAGGTGGACTCTGTCTGTCTGATTTGTATCACCTCCACCACAGGATGTGTTCCCTCTTAATACAACCCTTATATAACATTATATGTGGGATTATAGAATTAACACAGCCTTTATATAGGAATAACTGTTATACAACTGGTTGCTGACTCAATCATTTCTATGGCAAGACTTGAAAATCTTTAAAATTTTGGAAAATAGTGTATTTTTCTAGTGATTTGGATAAAAGCATTATTTAGGGAAAAACCAAAGCCATCAACTGATCACTTCATTGTAGTTATTTGCATTGCCTCATCTGTGATAGGATGTTAGGAAGAAACCATATTAAAACTTTTGGGTTGGTTCATCTTGGAAATAACACCCCATCAGATTTGATTAAATCCACCTTTAGGGACAGAGGATGAGATGGTTGGATGGCATCACCGACTGAATGGACATGGGTTTGTGTAGACTCCAGCAGTTGGTGATGGACAGGGAAGCCTGGTGTACTGCAGTTCATGGGGTCGCAAAGAGTCTGACACAACTGAGTGACTGAACTGAACCGAACTTAGGGACTCAGTCGCTCGGTCATGTCCGACTCTTTGCAACCCCATGAATCGCAGCACACCAGGCCTTCCTGTCTATCAACATTTCCCAGAGTTCATTCAAACTCACGTCCATCGAGTCGGTGATGCCATCCAGCCATCCCATCCTCTGTTGTCCCCTTCTCCTCCTGCCCCCAATCCCTCCCAGTATCAGAGTCTTTTCCGATGAGTCAACTCTTCGCATGAGGTGGCCAAAGTCCTGGAGTTTCAGCTTTAGCATCATTCCCTCCAAAGAACACCCAGGACTGATCTCCTTCAGAATGGACTGGTTGGATCTCCTTGCAGTCCAAGGGACTTTCAAGAGTGTTCTCCAACACCACAGTTCAAAAGCATCAGTTCTTTGGCGCTCAGCTTTCTTCACAGTCCAAATCTCACATCCATACATGACCACAGGAAAAACCATAGCCTTGACTAGATGGACCTTTGTTGGCAAAGTAATGTCTCTGCTTTTGAATATGCTATCTAGGATGGTCATAACTTTTCTTCCAAGGAGTAAGTGTCTTTTAATTTCATGGCTGCAATCACTATCTGCAGTGATTTTGGAGCCCAAAAAATAAAGTCCAACACTGTTTCCACTGTTTCCCCATCTATTTCCCATGAAGTGATGGGACCAGATGCCATGATCTTCGTTTTCTGAATGTTGAGCTTTAAGCCAACTTTTTTCACTCTCCACTTTCACTTTCATCAAGAGGCTTTTTAGTTCCTCTTCACTTTCTGCCATAAGGGTGGTGTCATCTGCATATCTGAGGTGATTGATATTTCTTCCGGCAATCTTGATTCCAGCTTGTGCTTCTTCCAGCCCAGCTTAGGGACTATTGGCAGGTAATTATGAATTAAGGAGAAAAAATTCTGTTTGAAAGCTTTAGTACTAAGTTTGAAAAGGTGTTGATCAAGAAGCTTAGTTATGAACGCCGAGCTAACACATGTCAAAAGGTAAAAATGAATCCTTTTAGACTTAACAAGTGATGGTGTATGTGTTTACATTCCAGGGTCTTGTTTCTGATCACAGATTCAGTGTCCAGAGTGTCCCGTTAAGAGTTTCTGTTCTGAGTCCAAAGCACATGACCATTTGTGGCTAGGGAGGAGTGGAGAAAGGGGCTGACGTTTACTGAGTGTATTGGTGGTTTGATTTCTCAGAACGTGTGGATGAGTTCTCATTGACCTTGTTCTGAGATGAAGAGACTGAGGTTTAGTCTCTTGTCCAATGTTGTCAGGCTCCTGAGAGGGACTGAGCTGAAGTCTGCTGCCTCAAGACTCTCCATCTGACTCACTCACAGGCTGAGCTCTAGCCCAGGTTCCTGAGATTTTCTCTGTGAAGAGCTGGGGCACCCAGAGTACCTGCCTGGAGCCCTGCCTGTGGTCACTGGGGCCCAGATTCACCCACTTGCTTCCCTGGAGGCATTGTGGACCCTGTGGGATGAGACTGGGCCCTAGGGGTTTACATTTGAAATGTAGAAGTAGTTTTTTTTTTTTTTTTTATTGTGAAAAAAATATAAGGTTCAATACTGAGGGTGTTTTGACTAAGAGAACTGGTGGGTGCTCTGAGCCATTGGGTGATTTCCACTGTGATTTGGACCATTTGGAGTCTGTTCTTTTACTTTCATGTTTGGAAGTTGTTCAGTCCTAATGAAAGAAGACTTGCTTCCTGGATGGAACTGAGCATGTTGTAGAGACTGATGGAGCCCCGCTGGCATTCATTTTCTATCTAATATTCTTTGGGAACAAGTGTCTAGCAAATACACTCTGACAAGTGTATTAAGAATCTATTAATTCTTTGTTGTGAATATTTACTTCACTAATTGTAAATAATCTCCTTGAAAGCTAAGAATGTACAAATTTTTAAATGACATGGATCCCTCTTCTCCTATTCCCAAATAGCGATAAAATAGTGTTTTAGTTTAGTCAGGTTTTGAAATCTCAGTATTACTCAGTTGTTTTCCTTTATAAAACATGGAAATAATTGTTAAGCTGAGTTTTAGAGGAGAAGACTTAGCTGTTAGTGCCTCCTTCACTGAACTGGTTTAAACATTTTTTTGTAGCACTCAATTCAAATTTGCTCCTGATAAATTTAAGAATCTGGTTGGATTAATTGATTTATGTTTATTTAATTGTTATTATTGATTTGGCATTTAAACTAAGGATCTTTGACTGCTGTGTGGTCTTTGTCTCAGTGTTTTCAAAATATAAGTTTTCCGTTTGAGGCCCTCCATTAATGTGCTTTTGCCCTTTTACATTTGTAGGTGTATTCGGCATGGCTTGAAGAAGAAGATCACAATTTTAGTCACTCATCAGTTGCAATACCTAAAAGATGCAAGTCAGATTCTGATATTGAAAAATGTAAGTTTGTGGAATAGAAGTCTGTGGAATTTGATATTTCTGATATTGAAAAATGTAAGTTTGTGGAATAGAAGTTTGTGGAATTTCTAGCACTCAGGTGTGTTGAAGGACAGACCTCCTTTCTTGTCACTTGCCTTGGATTAGTGGTAAACACCCTCTTCTCCCTCAGTTTTTCATCCCCTTCTTCTCAGAGCTAATGTTCACGCCTTGGAGGATGAATCTAAAGCCCTGTAGAAATGTCATTATTACACTCTAAGCCATATAAACCTTAAAGTGTATAACTTTATACACTTTATAAAGTGTATAACCCTGTGGTTGAAACCACAGGGTTATTGAATCATCCCTGCTCTAATAAAATTTCTTAAGGATAATGATGTACTTTATTTAGAACTTTTTATTTTCCTCTTCCATGACTTTAGTCAAAGTGTATTACATAGAAATTAGAGATTCTATGATCTGTTGGTATCCAGGTAATTGTCATACCTAGGTTGCCTAAAAAGCATGTTCCATTAACTCCAGAAGTGAGTTTGGGTAGCCGAGCACCCTGGTCAGAGATGCCCACTCTGTTGGTGTCTCCAATTGCTGGTTTCAATGCCCAGGTCTCTTGTGTGTGCAGCAGGAGGACAAGGCTCTGCCTTCATGGGGCTCCTGTTCTTATGGGGATGGATGTGACAAAGAGGGAGTGAGGATGACATCCTGGCTGCCACACTGAGGAGCTGCTACCTCACGGGGTCTGAGTGACATGAAGGTGGGGGCCATGTAGTCACCTGGGGGAGGGTTTGAGGCAGGGGATGCTAAGGAAGGAGCTTACCTGACAGGTTGGAGGAACAGCAGGAAGACCAGCGTGTCTGACGGGAGTGAGCAGGGGGATGGGAGGGAGCTGGTCTCCGAGCTGTGGGCAGGGACTGAAAGTGGGATGGAAGTCTTGGATGGTTCAGAACAGAGCAGTGATGTGGTCTAATATCAAATATGAGAGATTTCTCTGATGGTCACTTGAGGGGTGACAGCAGAAGCAATTTCAAGTCTTAGTAAACCTGAGAAGACAGAAGTGTGAGCTCAGGCTAGAGTATCAGCTTCTAGAGCTGCCATGACGAAGTACTGTGAACTGGGTGACTTCAGCAGAAGTTTATCGTCTCCCTGTTCTGGAGGCTACAAGTCCCAAATCCAGGTGCTGGCAGGGCTGTGCTCTCCTGAAGGCTCCAGGGAGGATCCTTCCTTCCAGCTTCTGGTGTTCACCGGCCTTCCTTGGTATTCCTTGGCTTCTAACTGCAGCACTGTGGTCTCTGCCACTGATGCCACATGGCCATTGTCCTCGTGTCTGAGTCCCTTCTCATAAGGACATCAGTTATATTGGATTTAGGGTCACATCCTAACTTGATTGCATCTGCAAAGACCCTGTTTCCAAATAAGGTCATGTTCACAGGTGTCACATTTGAACTTATTATTTTGAGGAGGGGGCACCATCCAGTCCACAGCTCCATGGTTGGGAGGTGGGGTGGAGATTAGTGAGAAGTTTTCAGACTTGGTGGTAGTTTGGCTCACTACTTGGCTCATTTATCTCTGGGCCGCAGTGCCTTTGTCGTTAACCCCTGACTGTTCCACAGGCCCTTGGTCAGATTCCTGACTTATGAAATGAATCTCTGCTCCAAGATTATTAAAATACAGAACCTCTATCTCTCTAGAAGCAGTTCCATGTGTGGATTCTTCTCCACTCCTCTAGGAATGGGGGGAGGGGCTAAGGTTTTTCAAGCTTGGAGCAGTTGATTTCATGCAGAGGGGTGATTCTAATGTGTAAAACCCAGTGTTGACAGGGTTATGAGCAGAGGCTCAGTGGGCGGGAGAATAAGCTATTTAGCCAGTCCCTAGATGTTTTCAGTTCAGTTCAGTTCAGTCGTTCAGTCGTGTCCAACTCTTTGCGATCCCATGAATCACAGCACGCCAGGTCTCCCTGCCCATCACCAACTCCCGGAGTTCACTCAGACTCACGTCCATCGAGTCAGTGATGCCATGCACCCATCTCATCCTCTGTCGTCCCCTTCTCCTCCTGCCCCCAATTCCTCCCAGCATCAGAGTCTTTTCCGATGAGTCAACTCTTTGCATGAGGTGGCCAAAGTACTGGAGTTTCAGCTTCAGCATCATTCCTTCCAAAGAAATCCCAGGGCTGATCTCCTTCAGAATGGACTGGTTGGATCTCCTTGCAGTCCAAGACACTCTCAAGAGTCTTCTGCAACACCACAGTTCAAAAGCATCAATTGTTTGGCGCTCAGCCTTCTTCACAGTCCAAATCTCACATCCATACATGACCACAGGAAAAACCATAGCCTTGACTAGACGGAACTTTGTTGGCAAAGTAATGTCTCTGCTTTTGAAAATGCTATCTAGGTTGGTCATAACTTTTCTTCCAAGGAGTAAGCATCTTTTAATTTCATGGCTGCAGTCACCATCTGCAGTGATTTTGGAGGCCAAAAAAATAAAGTCTGACACTGTTTCCCCATCTATTTCCCATGAAGTGATGGGACCGGATGCCATGATCTTCATTTTCTGAATGTTGAGCTTTAAGCCAACTTTTTAACTCTCCATTTTCACTTTCCTCAAAAGGCTTTTGAGTTCCTCTTCACTTTCTGCCATAAGGGTGGTGTCATCTGCATATCTGAGGTTATTGATATTTCTCCCAGCAATCTTGATTCCAGCTTGTGTTTCTTCCAGTCCAGCGTTTCTCATGATGTACTCTGCATATAAGTTAAATAAGCAGGGTGATAATATACAGCCTTGACATACTCCTTTTCCTATTTGGAACCAGTCTGTTGTTCCATGTCCAGTTTTAACTGTTGCTTCCTGACCTGCATACAGATTTCTCAAGAGGCAGGTCAGGTGGTCTGGTATTCTCATCTCTTTCAGAATTGTCCACAGTTTATTGTGATCCACACAGTCAAAGGCTTTGGCATAGTGAATAAAGCAGAAATAGATGTTTTTCTGGAACTCTCTTGCTTTTTCCATGATCCAGTGGATGTTGGCAATTTGATCTCTGTTTCCTCTGCCTTTTCTAAAACCAGCTTGAACATCAGGAAGTTCATGGTTCATGTATTGTTGAAGCCTGGTTTGGAGAATTTTGAGCATTACTTTACTAGTATGTGAGATGCTTCCTTTGAGGATACTACCCCCAGTTTTACTACTAACAAAACAACTATCTGTCCACTGATGAGCATCCCTGGATGAATTGGGGTCCCTCCTCACTGTCTGTTCCCTCTCTCACAGCAGAGGGGATATGGCTGCCCACTTGTCCCCTCAGAATTGTCAGCGATTAGCTGCTGAGTGAAATTGCTGTCTTTGTACTTCTAGTCATTTCATTGTTCATATTACAGATATGAAGTGGTGAGTGGTGATTTCCTTAAAGAGGTGTGTGAATTTTGCCTCCCAAGTGGAACAAGACACAATATATCCTGCATAATTTTCTAGTTCTGCTGTATTAGATGGTACCCATATGCTTCATTCGGTTTCTCCCAGTGGCTCACCTCAGAACATAGGATGAGAGGGGTCCTAGCTAGGGTCCTGGGCCATCTTCTTCCACCTGAGCTGCCTTACCCAGAGTTGCTCTTATTTGATGAGTTTTGCATCCTGAGATTTTTTTTCCCCTAATGTTTTGTTTGCCACTGAGTGATCAGCTGCATCTTGTTTCAGGGCCAGAAAATAGTGAAACATCTGCACATTATTCTATATGACTTTGTAAGGGAGGGAAACTGTGCAAGGATGTGTCAGTTCAGTTTAGTTCAGTCACTCAGTCATGTCCGACTCTTTGTGACCCCATGGACTACAGCATGCCAGGCCTCCCTGTCTGTCACCAACTCCCCACACATGTTCAAAGAACATGATTAGACTGGCTGTAGTTTAATCAGCTGCCTGATTGGGGAAGCCTGGTTAGCTACTTGTGGTTGGTTGATGCTAAGTTTTTTCTTGGATCTGTGTACACTGATTGTGGCTTAGGTTTCAATTTGTGGGCACAGAGACACCCCAGCCTCATGGCCTCCGTGTTCAATTACTTTAATAGATGGAACATTGAATTTTCATTTGGGAACTTCCTTGATCTTTGTGACCCTATAATGCATTCTAATTCCTCCAGACAGTTGTAAAGACCATGAAGATGCAGCTTATGGGTTCTCTATTCAGGGCTGGTTCCTACATGTCCTGTCCCAGCTGGGTACATGATATTGTGACAGTGACGGTGGTCGTGGTGAAATTTGATGAGCGACTCTTACCCATGCAGATGTGCTCATGCCCACCTCTGTGTCAGTAATTTTCTTTTCTGGAATACTCTCCCCAGCGTTTTTTAAAATTCTGCTTTTCACTTGAGGTTTCTCTCAGTTCTCATGTTGTCTCTAGAGACTGTGCTCATCCTCCCAGCAACTTCTGTTCTTCTTGCTTCCCTCAGTGCCCATGGTAGTTATGTGAATGACCTCCATTTTTAACCCACGAGCACACGTTTCTTTCAAATCCCCCAGCACCTAACACAGGGTTTGGCAGAGAACAGAATGCTCAGTTCTGTGTTGAGTTGACTAGATTTCTCAACAAGAATTCTAGACCCAGAGATCTTTATTTCCTTCAAATATTATAATTTAAGACCAAATAATTTTTCATGATTAGTATTTCAGTTGGTTTAATATTATCGAGGGCTTCCCTGGTAGCTCAGATGGTAAAGAATCTGCCTGCAATGCAGAAAACCTGGGTTCAATCCCTGGATCAGGAAGATCCCTGGAGAAGGGAATGGCAACCCATTCAAGTATTATTGCCTGGAGAATCCCATGGACAGAGGAACCAGGCAGGCTACAGTCCATGGGGTCAAAAAGAGTCAGACGCAACTGAGGAACTAACACAATATTATCAAATGTAAAATTCCTCTCAAAAATTATTATTATTATTATTATTTTTTATTTCAGGGCAAAATGGTGAAAAGGGGGACTTACTCTGAGTTCCTGAAATCTGGGATAGATATTTTTTCCCTTTTTGAGAAGGGAAATAAGCAGTCTGAACCATCTTCAGCTCTAGGAACTCCCACTATGATCTCTGAGTCTTTGGGTCCATCGCTACAGTCTCCCAGACCCTCATTGAAAGGTGCGGCTCCAGAGGACCAAGATGTGAGTTTCTCAGCCTGCAACACACCTGGGTCTATCTGCTCTTGGTGGCTTCATGGACCTTCAGTCTGCTCTGCTCATGACATATTTATTTGTCCCAAAGTAGACCCTAAGGTTCCCAAAGTCTTATTCCATGGAATTGATAGAAGAGCATGAAAGGAGCAAGCCTGTGTGGGGTTCCCCTTTGGGTGTAGGATGGAGACTCTTATGGAGACCAGGAGTGGGTGCACTTCTGTGAATTTCTGGATGCATGTGGCTCACACTTATGTGAAAACTCTTCAATTTACCGTAGTTACATCCTACTTGCTTTGGTGGCCCCCAGGTTCCCTTATTCATCCAGAGGCTTAATGGAGGACATCCTTAGACTGAGTCCTCCTATGATCACATTAAATCAGCTACTTTTCCTATATGTTGGATGTTCTGGCACTGCAGGTGACTGATTGGTAGTATTTTGCCCCATGGTCAGAGGTGACGTGTGCAAAGGACCTGACACACAGTAGAAACTTTGGAGTTAGTTTCTGTCTTCACCTTTTGTGCCCCAACTGCATTTTATGTCTCCATCATTGAGTGACACAAGTCATCTAGAGAGGTACATTAACAAGTCATCTAGAGAGATACATTAACTCCATAATTTTATATATTATTTTAGAAAAAGCTTCTGTCTTTATACTTGAATCAGGTGTATTATGCTGAGAGTCGTGATCGACTTTAAGCAAAGTCACCCAGCAGTGCATAACCTCGTGCAAATGATGTTTCCTTATTTCTAATAGATTCCTAGAAGTGGGATGGCTGGGTCCAAGGCTAAATGCACACATGGTTTGGCCAGATATTCCCACACCCTTCTCCGGAGGAGATGGACCATCTTGTACTCCTACCAGTGTGTGAGATGTGTCTGTTTCCCACAGCTTTGCAGTGGAGGGCATTGTTGAACTCTTGAAACTTGGAGTTCATTATTTAGAATTTCATATCTCACTGCCTTTTTTCCCTTCCAGCCTGAGAATATACAGGTTACACTACCTTTAGAGGACCGTTTAGAAGGAAAAGTTGGTTTTAAGACCTATAAGAATTACTTCACAGCTGGTGCTGGCTGGTCTGTCATCCTCTTCATTATTCTCATAAACATTGCAGCTCAGGTATGTAAGGGCATTTATTTTGGTTTATGCCCTCAGCTTGTTGATTATGTACTATTTATACTATATTTATTTTATAATTATTCTTAGATATGTGTTTTAAGAGATTTATTTGTAAAAACTGGCTGATGTGGGATCTTGCTGGGTGAATGTGAAATCAGGAAGGCAGTCCTGCAGGTTGGAATCTGAGGCAGGAGTTGTCCCTGCTATCTTGAGGCAGAATTTATTCCTCCTCTAGGAAGCCTCAGGATTTGCTCTCAGGCCTTCATCTGACTGGATGAGGCTGCATTTTAAGTCCACTTGAGTTTCCATTGACATATGCCATATGTGTTGAGCAAAGTCTTCTGGGGAAAAGGGGATATCATTTAAAGATTTTAAAATGTAGCATGCCCTTCCCTGACTTGTGGTCATATGGGGTGTGGGGCTTGGCACAGACCTGAGCCGGAAGGAGCCTCTGTGTTCTGGAGGCTTTCTGTCCCGCATCCTAGTGAGCAGGGTGTAAGGCTCCGTGATGTCAGTGTGTGAGTGACTGTTGTTTCCTGCTCCAGGTTGCCTACGTCCTGCAGGACTGGTGGCTTGCATACTGGTGAGTGATTCCTGGTCTGACCCAAAGGGCTGTGAAATCTACATGAAGCTTCACTTTCTCACAGAGTCGGGTGGAGGTGGGGCTTCTTTTGTCTCCTCTTATGACCTTACATAGTTTCCCTGAAGAAAAAGTAAACTTTTTGCAGGTGAGTATGATCACCCCATGGTCTTTCCCCATGTCCCTCTCTTTGGTAGCTTCTTTACAGACTTTTTTTTTTTCCTTTTCTGAACTTTTTCTTTTGTATTGAAATATAGCTGGTTAACCATGTTGTGATAGTTTCAGGTGAACAGTGAAAGGAGTCAGCCATTCATATACATGTATCCGCCCTCCCCCAAGTCCCCTCCTATCCAGGCTGCCATACAGCAGTGAGCAGAGTTCCTGTTCCACGTGCTATACAATAAGTCATTGTTGGTTATCTATTTTAAATATAGTATGTGCATGACCATCACAATCTCCCTAACTATCCCTTCCTGTCCAGTAACCACAGGTTCATTTTCTAAGTCTGTCTTCACAGTTTTTAGAACTGAAAGTCATGATTCAGATTTTTAACAGGGAGACACACAGAGGGTCTTGTGAGTTGGGAAACACTTTGCAACATGAAACATGTTTCTAAAATTGAGGTGATTATTTTTTATATTTGTGTGAGTTCTATGTATATTTGTAGTGTAATATTTTTTCTTTCCTGTTCTTAGGGTGAATGTACAAAGTGACCTGTATTTTGGGGGATTTGTAAAAGAAGATGAAGATGCAGTGTTCATTCTGAACTGGTACTTAGGAGTTTATTCAGGTGAAGTTAAGTCATCTGCTCCATTATACCAGAGTCTAAGGTGTTTACAATGAGTCTGTATGAGCAACTAGGGCTTCCAGGAGACATTCAGTAATGTCTTAACAGATTGAGTGTCTGAGTCACATTTACTCTGTGAATTAACTAGAATAATTATTTTAAAGATCTACTAGAAGAAAAGAGGTTGAATGAAGGCTCTTACTTTGCCCTGTACTGGATTTTGGTAGTTAAACCAGGGTTATCTATTCAGAAAATCAGCCACTGGAAATATGTGGCTATTGTCTGTCCTAATAGGTTGTTTTACCTAAATCTTATATCATTATCACTTCATGGTCCCATCACTTCATGGTAAATAGATAGGGAAACAGTGGAAACAGTGTCAGACTTTATTTTTGGGGGCTCTAAAATCACTATAGATGGTGATTGCAGCCATGAAATTAAAAGATGCTTACTCCATGGAAGGAAAGTTATGACCAACCTAGATAGCTTATTGAAAAGCAGAGACATTACTTTGCCAACAAAGGTCCGTCTAGTCAAGGCTATGGTTTTTCCAGTGGTCATGTTTGGATGTGAGAGTTGGACTGTGAAGAAGGCTGAGCACCGAAGAATTGATGCTTTTGAACTGTGGTGTTGGAGAAGACTCTTGAGAGTCCCTTGGACTGGAAGGAGATCCAACTAGTCCATTCTAAAGGAGATCAGCCCTGGGTGTTCATTGGAAGGACTGATGTTAAAGCTGAAACTCCAATACTTTGGCTACCTCATGTAAAGAGTTGACTCATTGGAAAAGACCCTGATGCTGGGAAGGATTGGGGGCAGGAGGAGAAGGGGATGACAGAGGATGAGATGGCTGGATGGCATCACTGACTCGATGGACGTGAGTTTGAGTGAACTCCGGGAGTTGGTGATAGATAGGGAGGCCTGGTGTGCTGCGATTCATGGGGTCACAAATGGTCAGAGACGACTGAGCAACTGATCTGAGCTGAGCTATATCATTATATGGGTGGGCAAGGAGATTGGAAATGGATCCCCACCCTGTGGCTCAAATTTTCAAATTCTGTCTGAATAAACCTTGAATTTTATTGATCTTGGATGAAATCTTCTGGCAGCATGGACCCGGAATAAAAGCGTTATTCTCTCTGAGGTATGCATACTCCCATTTACCACACTGCTCATCTTGGGCTTCATTAGTTATTTGAGAAGCTAAGCAGAGGAAATCCAAAGTCTGGGATTAGATTCTATCTCTTTCTTCCCTTGATTTCACAGTGTTATCTCCTCCCCAACTGTGTGATTAACTTATCATTTGGTTTAGCAGACTGGTATTAACATGACTGTCTCTAGTCACAAAAGTGTTTAGAATAAATATAGCATTACATACTATTTAAAGCATATCTTCACCTAAAATTTTAAATATATTCTTTACCCATTCATCTGCTGATGGATATTTAGGTTGCTTCATGTCCTGGCTATTGTAAATAGTGCTGCTATGATCATTGGGGTTCATGTGTCTTTTATAATTATGGTTTTCTCAGGGTACCCCAGTAGTAGGATTGCTGGGTCATATGGTAGTTCCATTTTTAGTTTTTTAAGGAAGTTCCATACTGGAATAGCAAATCACCTTATCTGCCTCCTGAGAAACCTGTATGCAGATCAAGAAGTAATAGAACTGAGCATGGAAGAGTGGATTGGTTCCACGTAGGGCAAGAAGTATGTCAAGGCTTATATTGTCATCCTGTCTATGTAACTTCTATGAAGACTACATCACACGAAATGCCAGGCTGGATGACCCCCAAGCTGGAATCAAGATTGCCAGGAGAAATGTCAATATCCTCAGATATGCAGATGACACTACCCTTATGGCAGAAAGTGAAAAGGAACTGAAGGGTCTCTTGATGAAGGTGAAACAGGAGAGTGAAAAAGCTTGCTTAAGGGACTTCCCTGGTGGTCCAGTGGCTAAGACTCTGAGCTCCCAATGCAGAGGGGCCTGAGTTCATCCCTGGTCAGGAAACTAGATCCCACATGTTGCGACTAAGACCTGGCACAGTCAAATAAATAAATATACATTTTTAATGGCTTAAAACTCAACATTCATAATATTAAGATCATGGCATCTAGTCACATCACTTCATGGCAAATAGATGGGGAAACAATGGAAACAGTGACTTTATTTTCTTGTGCTCTAAAATCACTGTGGACAATGACTAGACCCACGAAATTAAAAGATGCTTGCTCCTTGGAAGAAAAGCTGAGACAAATCTAGACAGTGTATTAAAAGGCAGAGACATCACTTCACTGACAAAGGTCTATATAGTCAAAACTATGGTTTTTCCTGTAATCATGTACAGAGGTGAGAGTTGGCCCATAAAGAATGCTGTACACCAAAGAATGGATTCTTTTGAAGTACAGTGCTTAAGAAGACTCTTGAGAGTTCCTTGGATAGCAAGGAGATTAAACCAGTGAGTCCTAAAGGAAATCAACCCTGAATATTCATTGGAAGGACTGATGATGAAGCTGAAGCTCCAATGATTTGGCCACCTAATGCCAAGAGTTGACTCACTGGAAAAGACCCTGATGCCAGGAAAGTTTGAGAGCAGGAAAAGAAGAGGGTGACAGAGGATGAGATGGTTGGATGGCATCACTGATTCAGTGGACATGATCCTGAGCAAGCTCCAGGAGATAGTGAAGGACAGGGAAGCCTGGCATCCTGCTGATAATGGGGTTACAAAGAGTCAGCCACTACTGAGTGACTGAACAACAACGACAGTACTCCCTAGTAGCTGTATCAATTTACATTCCCAAAAACAGTGCAAGAGGGTTCTCTCTTCTCCACACCCTCTCTAGTATTTATTGTTTTTATACTTTTTGATGAGGGCCATCCTGACTGGTGTGAGGTTATGCCTTATTGTAGTTTTGATCTCACTTCTCTAAAAGTGATGTTGAGCATCTTTTTATGTGCCTTTTGGCCATCTGTGTGTCTTCTTTGGAGAAATGTCCCGTTAGGTCTCCTGCCCACTTTTTGATTGGGTTGGTTGTGTTTCTTTCTTTCTTTTTTTTTTTTAAATTGAGCTCCATGAGCTGCTTGTGTATTATAGAGATTAATCCCTGGTCAGTTGCTTCAGTTCAGTTCAGTCACTCAGTCGTGTCTTACTCTTTGTGACCCCATGAACTGCAGCACGCCAGACCTCCCTGTCCATCACCGACTCCCGGAGTCCACCCAAACCCATGTCCATTGAGTCAGTCATGACATCCAACCAACTCATCCTCTGTAGTCCCTTTCTCCTCCTGCTTCCAATCCCTACTAGCATCAGAGTCTTTTCCAATGAGTCAGCTCTATGCATCAGGTGGCCAAAGTATTTGAGCTTCAGCTTTAGCATCAGTCCTCCAATGAACACCCAGGACTGATCTCCTTTAGGATGGACTGGTTGGATCTCCTTGCAGTCCAAGGGACTCTCAAGAGTCTTCTCCAACACCACAGTTCAAAAGCATCAATTCTTCAGCACTCAGCTTTCTTTCTAGTCCAACTCTCACATCCAAGCATAACCACTGGAAAAATCATAGCCTCAGTTGCTTAGTTTGCAGTTGTTTTCTCCCATTCTCAGGGTTGTCTTTTCATCTAATTTATGGTATATATATATGCATATACACTGGAATATTACTCATCCAAAGAAATGAATGAAATTGGGTCATTTGTAGAGATGTGGATGGACTTAGAGTCTGTCATACATAGTAAAGTATTTTTTTTTAATATAAGCAAAAACAATACCCAGTTGTGGATATTACTGGTGATAGAAGCAAGGTCCGATGCTGTAAAGAGCAATCTTGCATAGGAACCTGGAATGTCAGGTCCATGAATCAAGGCAAATTGGAAGTGGTCAAACAAGAGATGGCAAGAGTGAACGTCAACATTCTAGGAATCAGCAAACTCAAATGGACTGGAATGGGTGAATTTAAATCAGATGACCATTATATCTACTACTGCAGGCAGGAATCCCTCAGAAGAAATGGAGTAGCCATCATAGTCAACAAAAAAGTCCAAAATGCAGTACTTGGATGCAATCTCAAAAATGACAGAATGATCTCTGTTCATTTCCAAGGCAAACCATTCAGTAACACAGTAATCCAAATCTATGCCCCAACAAGTAATGCTGAAGAAGCTGAAGTTGAACGGTTCTATGAAGACCTACATGACCTTTTAGAACTAACACCCAAAAAAGATGTCCTTTTCATTATAGGGGACTGGAATGCAAAAGTAGGAAGTCAAGAAACACCTGGAGTAACAGGCAAATTTGGCCTTGGAATACAGAATGAAGCACGGCAAAGACTAATAGAGTTTTGCCAAGAAAATGCACTGGTCATAGCAAACACCCTCTTTCAACAACACAAGAGAAGACTCTACACATGGACATCACCAGATGGTCAACACCGAAATCAGATTGATTATATTCTTTGCAGCCAAAGATGGAGAAGCTCTATACAGTCAACAAAAACAAGACCAGGAACTGACTGGCTCAGATCATGAACTCCTTATTACCAAATTCAGACTTAAATTGAAGAAAGTAGGGAACACCACTAGACCATTCAGGTATGACCTAAATCAAATCCCTTATGATTAAACAGTGGAAGTGAGAAATAGATTTAAGGGCCTAGATCTGATAGATAGAGTGCCTGATGAACTATAGAATGAGGTTCGTGACAGGGGACAGGGATCAAGACTATCCCCATGGAAAAGAAATGCAAGAAAGCAAAACGGCTGTCTGGGGAGGCCTTACAAATAGCTGTGAAAAGAAGAGAAGCGAAAAGCAAAGGAGAAAAGGAAAGATATAAGCATCTGAATGCAGAGTTCCAAAGAATAGCAAAGGAGAGATAAGAAAGCCTTCCTCAGCGATCAATGCAAAGAAATAGAGGAAAACAACAGAATGGGAAAGACTAGAGATCTCTTCAAGAAAATAAGAGATACCAAGCGAACATTTCATGCAAAGATGGGCTCTATATAAAGGACAGAAATGGTATGGACCTAACAGAAGCAGAAGATATTAAGAAGAGGTAGCAAGAATACACAGAAGAACTGTACGAAAAAGATCTTCACGACCCAGATAATCACAATGGTGTGATCACTCACCTAGAGCCAGACATCCTGAAATGTGAGGTCCAGTGGGCCTTAGAAAGCATCACTACGAACAAAGCTAGTGGAGGTGATGGAATTCCAGTGGAGCTATTTCAAATCCTAAAAGATGATGCTGTGAAAGTGTTGCACTCAATATGCCAGCAAATTTGGAAAACTCAGCAGTGGCCACAGGACTGGAAAAGGACAGTTTTCATTCCAATCCCAAAGAAAGGCAATGCCGAAGAATGCTCAAACTACCACACAGTTGCACTCATCTCACATGCTAGTAAAGTAATGGTCAAAATTCTCCAAGACAGGCTTCAGCAATACACGAACCGTGAACTTCCTGATATTCAAGCTGGTTTTAGAAAAGGCAGAGGAACCAAAGATCAAATTGCCAATATCCGCTGGATCATGGAAAAGCAATAGAGTTCCAGAAAAACATCTATTTCTGCTTTATTGACTATGTCAAAGCCTTTGACTGTGTGTATCCCAACAAACTGTGGAAAATTCTGAAAGAGATGGGAATACCAGACCACCTGACCTGCCTCTTAAGAAATTTGTATGCAGGTCAGGAAGCAACAGTTAGAACTGGACATGGAACAACAGACTGGTTCCAAATAGGAAAAGGAATACGTCAAGGCTGTATATTATCACCCTGCTTATTTAACTTATATGCAGAGTACATCATGAGAAACGCTGGACTGGAAGAAACACAAGCTGGAATCAAGATTGCCGGGAGAAATTTCAATAATCTCAGATATGCAGATGACACTACTCTTATGGCAGAAAGTGAAGAGGAACTAAAATGCCTCTTGATGAAATTGAAAGTGGAAAGTGAAAAAGTTGGCTTAAAGCTCAACATTCAGAAAATGAAGATCATGGCATCCGGTCCCATCACTTTATGGGAAATAGATGGGGAAACAGTGGAAACTGTGTCATATTTATTTTTGGGGGCTCCAAAATTACTGCAGATGGTGATTGCAGCCATGAAATTAAAAGACACTTACTCCTTGGAAGGAAAGTTATGACCAACCTAGATAGCATATTCAAAAGCAGAGACATTACTTTGCCAACAAAGTCCATCTAGTCAAGGCTATGGTTTTTCCTGTGGTCATGTGCGGATGTTAGAGTTGGATTGTGAAAAAGGCTGAGCGCCAAAGAACTGATGCTTTTGAACTGTAGTGTCGGAGAAGACTCTTGAGAGTCCCTTGGACTGCAAGGAGATCCAACCAGTCCATTCTGAAGGAGATCAGCCCTGGGATTTCTTTGGAGGGAATGATGCTAAAGGTGAAATTCCAGTACTTTGGCCACCTCATGCAAAGAGTTGACTCATTGGAAAAGACTCTGATGCTGGGAGGGATTGGAGGCAGGAGGAGAAAGGGATCACAAAGGATGAGATGTCTAGATGGCATCACTGACTCGATAGACATGAGTCTGAGTGAACTCTGGGAATTGGTGATGTACAGGGAGGCCTGAAGTGCTGCGATTCATGGGGTCGCAGAGTCGGACACAACTGAGCAACTGAACTGAACTGAACTGATGGAATCTAAAAAATGACACAGATGAACCTATTTGCAGGACCAGGAATAGAATCATAGATGTAGAGAATAGAAGTGTGGACATGGGGGGTGGGGTGGGAAGGTGGGAAAGATGAATTGGGAGATTAGAACTGACATATGTACACTACCATATGTGAGACAGCTATCTAGTGGGAAGCTGCTGTGTAGCACAGGGAGCTCAATTCAGTGCTCTGTGGTGACCAGAGAGAAGGTCCAAGAGACAGAGGATATCTGTTTACATAGAGCTGATTTACTTCATTGTACAGCAGAAGCTAATACAACTTTGTAAAACAACTATACCCCAATAAATTTTTTAAACAAATAAAAATTTAAATATCCTCACAGGAAATGCTTGTATAAGCTTTTTATAAAGAACGATTTATGTAAAAATCCACTCATTGAAATTAGGTATTTATTTTGTTGATCACTTGTGTTAGAAATTTGAATCTATTGGCTATTTTCTTTCTCAACTGGTGGACTATGGGTGTTTAAAGAAGAAGGAAGGGATTCTGTTACACATTCATATTGGATGGTGGGTTAAGCAAATAAATGCCTATTGATGGAATTCAGGAATTTTAGCAGCTTTCAGAATTTAAATGACACTGATGTGTCAGTTGAATGGAAGAAAAGTACTTGAGAGGATAATTATTTTTTTATTTTATTTTATTTAACTTTACAATATTGTATTGGTTTTGTCATATATCAAAATGGATCTGCCACAGGTATACATATGTTCCCCATCCTGAACCCTCCCTCCTCCCTCCCCATACCATCCCTCTGGGTTGTGCCAGTGCACCTGCCCCAAGCATCCAGTATCGTGCATCAAACCTGGACTGGTGACTCGTTTCATATATGATATTATACATATTTTAATTCCATTCTCCCAAATCATCCCACCCTCTCCCTCTCCCACAGAGTCCAAAATGAAGTAAGCCAGAAAGAAAAACACCAATACAGTATACTAACACATATATATATGGAATTTAGAGACGATAAATATTATAGAAGTTATCCCCACTGTATTTGGCATTTTGAGTTGAAGAGAAGTTCAGAGGGATATTTTAATTTTTATGTGCATGGTAATGCTCATTTATGTCATTGATAAAGCATAAATGTAAATGATTATATTTATTTACAAGTGTTTTGAAAGTGAAAGTGTTACTTGCTCAGTCATGTCCTATTTTTGTAACCCCATGGGCCCCCTGCGAGGCTCCTTTGTCCTTGGTATTCTCCAGGCAAGAATACTAGACCAGGTAGCCATTCCGTTCTCCAGGGGATCTTCCCAACACAGGAACTGAACCTGGGTCTTCTATATTGCAGGCAGATTCTTTATTCTCATCTGAACCACCAAACACTTAGTGAGAGATTAGTTGCTTGTTTAGATTAATTATCTCATGTCAAAATATAATTTGTAGTTTCTTGCAATTCAATTATGTAAGAGATTGCCCACTTGCAACTTAACATGGTCTTTTCATACTCTTTAAAGCTACTTGGGCGTAGAAGTAGTTCGTTTATCTTTAATATTTTAAATTTTTATAAATTTTTATTAGCGTATAGTTGCTTTCCAATGTTGTGTTAGTTTCTGCTGTACAGCAAAGTGAACCAACTATATATATATACACACACACATATATCTCCTCTCTTTTTTTGGATTTCTTTCCCATGCAGGTCACCACAGAGCACTGAGTAGAGTTCCCTGTGCTATAGAGTAAGTTCTTAAGAAATTGCTTTACATGGAAGTAAATTTCCTTGTAAATTACAAGAAGTGGTAAATCATTTCTCCTGTGACCTGTTAATTCACATGCTGGTATCAAAGTATACTTCAGTTTTAGATTATGAGACATATTCTAAATAGTGAGATTTGAAATGCAGAGAGATGAAGATCAACCACTTTTATAATTATCTTTCTTGTGAGTTTTTATTAGAAGTTGTAATTAAATTAGGAAAACCGAGAATGAAACTGTAGTTTACACTTGATTTCCCCCCCGCCCCCGTGTTGTTTCTATTTAGTGAGAGGAAAACAGTGATTTTTATATTTTTCTTTATAAGTGTATTTGGTGAAAGCATTAAGCTCTTACAGAGACTACTATATATATATAAACACATATGTTTTTTTTTCTATATTGTATATATGTAAATCTCTATACAAACAGTAGAATAAAATGCACAGTATCTTTATAAACTGTCTGGCATACTTTAGCATTGTTGAGGATAAGGCAGATATCTCGTGCTGAGTGATGTTTCTTTATTTCAGGGTTAACTGTATCTACCATCCTTTTTGGTATCACAAGGTCTCTGTTGATATTCTACGTCCTTGTTAATTCTTCACAAACTTTGCATAGCAAAATGTTGGAGACCATTTTAAGAGCTCCAGTATTGTTCTTCAATAGAAATCCAATAGGTAAGTCAGAGATGAAGTTTCTCAGTTAATATATCTTGTTAAAACTTCAATGCCTGATTATATTTTCATATTTGAAAATGGAAGAGATGCTTGGAAGAAAATCACTGTGTGTGTTTATTCATTTTCTACAAAAAGTTTCATTGATAATTTTTCCTACCAGAGAAAATATTAATATAGGAGTATATAAGCTTTTATTCAAGAGATGGCAAGAGTGAATGTCAATATTCTAGGAATCAGCGAACTGAAATGGACTGGAATGGGTGAATTTAACTCAGATGACCATTATATCTACTACTGCAGGCAGGAATCCCTCAGAAGAAATGGAGGGGCCATCATGGTCAACAAAAGAGTCCAAAATGCAGTACTTGGATGCAATCTTAAAAACGACAGAATGATCTCTGTATGTTTCCAAAGCAAACCATTCAATATCACAGTAATCCAAGTCTATGCCCCAACCAGTAACACTGAAGAAGCTGAAGTTGAACGGTTCTATGAAGACCTACAAGATCTTTTAGAACTAACACCCAAAAAAGATGTCCTTTTCATTATAGGGGACTGGAATGCAAAAGTAGGAAGTCAAGAAACACCTGGAGTAACAGGCAAATTTGGCCTTGGAATACAGAATGAAGCACGGCAAAGACTAATAGAGTTTTGCCGAGAAAATGCACTGGTCATAGCAAACACCCTCTTCCAACAACACAAGATAAGACTCTACACATGGACATCACCAGATGGTCAACACTGAAATCAGATTGATTATATTCTTTGCAGCCAAAGATGGAGAAGCTCTATACAGTCAGCAAAAACAAGACCAGGAGCTGACTATGGCTCAGATCATGAACTCCTTATTGCCAAATTCAGACTTAAATTGAAGAAAGTAGGGAACACCACTAGACCATTCAGGTATGACATAAATCAAATCCCCTATAATTATACAGTGGAAGTGAGAAATAGATTTAAGGGACTAGATGTGAGAGAGTGCCTGATGAACTATGGAATGAGGTTTGTGACATTGTGCAGGAGACAGGAATAAAGACCATTCCCATAGAAAAGAAATGCAAAAAAGCAAAATGGCTCTGGGGAGGCCTTACAAATAGATGTGAAAAGAAGAGAAGGGAAAAGCAAAGGAGAAAAGGAAAAATATAAACATCTGAATGCAGAGTTCCAAAGAATAGCAAGAAGAGATAAGAAAGCCTTCTTCAGCGATCAGTGCAAAGAAATAGAGGAAAACAACAGAATGGGAAAGACTAGGGATCTCTTCAAGAAATCAGAGATACCAAAGGAACATTTCATGCAAAGATGTGCTCGATAAAGGACAGAAATGGTATGGACCTAACAGAAGCAGAAGATATTAAGAAGAGATGGCAAGAATACACAGAAGATCTGTACAAAAAAGATCTTCACGACCCAGATGATCACAATCGTGTGATCACTCACCTAGAGCCAGACATCCTGGAATGTGAAGTCAAGTGGGCCTTAGAAAGCATCACTACAAACAAAGCTAGTGGAGGTGATGGAATTCCAGTGGAGCTATTCCAAATCCTGAAAGATGATGCTGTGAAAGTGCTGCACTCAATATGCCAGCAAATTTGGAAAACTCAGCAGTGGCCACAGGACTGGAAAAGGACAGTTTTCATTCCAATCCCAAAGAAAGGCAATGCCGAAGAATGCTCAAACTACCGCACAATTGCACTCATCTCACACGCTACTAAAGTAATGCTCAAAATTCTGCAAGCCAGGCTTCAGCAATACATGAACTGTGAACTTCCTGATGTTCAAGCTGGTTTTAGAAAAGGCAGAGGAACCAGAGATCAAATTGCCAACATCCGCTGGATCATGGAAAAAGCAAGAGAGTTCCAGAAAAACATCTATTTCTGCTTTATTGACTATGCCAAAGCCTTTGACTGTGTGGATCACAATAAACTGTGGAAAATTCTGAAAGAGATGGGAATACCAGACCACCTGATCTGCCTCTTGAGAAATTTATATGCAGGTCAGGAGGCAACAGTTAGAAATGGACATGGAACAACAGACTGGTTCCAAACAGGAAAAGGAGTTCAACAAGGCTGTATATTGTCACCCTGTTTATTTAACTTATATGCAGAGTACATCATGAGAAACACTGGATTGGAAGAAACACAAACTGAAATCAAGATTGCCGGAAGAAATATCAATAACCTCAGATATGCAGATGACACCACTCTTATGGCAGAAAGTAAAGAGGAACTCAAAAGCCTCTTGATGAAAGTGAAAGTGGAGAGTGAAAAAGTTGGCTTAAAGCTCAACATTCAGAAAACAAAGATCATGGCATCCGGTCCCACCACTTCATGGGAAATAGATGGGGAAACAGTGGAAACAGTGTCAGACTTTATTTTTCTGGGCTCCAAAATCACTACAGATGGTGATTGCAGCCATAAAATTAAAAGACGCTTACTCCTTGGAAGAAAAGTTATGACCAACCTAGATAGCATATTCAAAAGCAGAGACATTACTTTGCCAACAAAGGTTTGTCTAGTCAAGGCTATGGTTTTTCCTGTGGTCATGTATGGATGTGAGATTTGGACTGTGAAGAAGGCTGAGCGCCGAAGAATTGATGCTTTTGAACTGTGGTGTTGGAGAAGAGTCTTGAGAGTCCCTTGGACTGCAAGGAGATCCAACCAGTCCATTCTGAAGGAGATCAGCCCTGGGATTTCTTTGGAAGGAATGATGCTAAAGCTGACACTCCAGTACTTTGGCCACCTCATGCAAAGAGTTGATTCATTGGAAAAAACTCTGATGCTGGGAGGGATTGGGGGCAGGAGGAGAAGGGGACGACAGAGAATAAGATGGCTGGATGGCATCACTGACTCGATGGATGCGAGTCTCAGTGAACTCTGGGAGTTGGTGATGGACAGGGAGGCCTGGCGTGTTGCGATTCTTGGGGTCGCCAAGAGTCGGATACGACTGAGCGACTGATCTGATCTGAAATTTTTATTCCAGTTTATGTGTGTCTGTAAAGATAAATGAATATTTACTTTGCAGGATTGTTTAAGAGTCCATTTGTTATGTGGTATATGAAACACTCAAAATATGATGCAAATGTGTTGAAGTGTTTTTGACTCGTTTTTGAAATGTTGGCTGTGTTATAGAAGGACCTTTTGCCAGGAACATCTCTACAGAAGACAGACTGTGTGTTTCTTTCTTTCTTTGTCCATCCATTTCTGGGACTACAGAGCTCTGGCCTGTGCTCATATTTTGAATTTTACCTAAATATAATGGAAAATTAATCAAAATACAAAGTCACTGAAATGTACACATTCTCTTCAATAAAATAAACTTTCTAGTTTTACAGTAGACTTTTGGTTACATTTAAGAATCTTGTGGTACCTAGCAGGTGGATCTTCAGTATTAAGTAAGAGTGTCCCTGAAGGGTTCCCAGTGGTTGCTTCTTCCACCCTGAGGCCTTTGACCTGTCTTGCTTCGGAAGGTGGCCTCCTGATCCGTCTTCCTATGAAGAGTTAGTTCATCAGTGTATATGTCCACTCTGTTCAATTGGTTAGACTTGTGCTGAGACCCAGGGTGGGCTTTTTTTTTGCAGGTGATGATTGACAGGACCAGTGGAGGCAGGGATGAGGGCTGGAGGAGGATAGGTATAGCCCCAGCCTGGTCATCAACTAGCTGTGTGACCAAGGATAAAGCAGGTAGATACTACTGGGCAGGCAAATCTCAAAGCAGGATGTTGTCATGGTTGTAAGTATGGACTCTGGAGGCAACTACCTGAGTTCAGTCCTGGTGCAAGTTACTAATGTAACAGCCAGTTACAGTTATGTTAATATTTACGTGCTAGTTATTTAAATTCTCTGTCTTGATTTTCTTACCTATAAAATAAGGACACTATTCATGCACTTACCAATATCGTGATTTCCATGGGCATTAGGCAGGTTAATACAGTCCCAGCACTTAGCACACAGGCAGTGCCTAATGAAACATAGTGAGAATGATGACACGGTGTCTAGGAACTTCCTCTCCTGTGAAATAGGAATAACTGCTGCCCTTCCTGTTTCACAAGACTGTTGTGAGGATTAAATAAGACTGTTGAGGGCAGCATCTTGTGTAGATTTATTCAGCACATGTTGTTTGGTTCAGTCACAGTGTGGATGGAGCACAGGACAGTAAACTACAGAGGCCCACACAGATCTCATTATGAAGCTGGAGTGAGGAGGTGATTGGAGGAGTCCATGCTATATTGGCTGTGAAGCTGCTCTACTTTGCCTGTTAATGTGAAAGCAACAGTTGTAAATTTGGGAGCATCAAGTGGGACTGAATTTCTGTTATCATGGCCACTACATGCTCGTGACCATGATTAAACAGGCTCTTGATGACATGTAGGCTTCTCCAGATGCTGATGTATTTATTATTCAAGGATTTGGAACCAAGTTTAAGCCTTTAAGGTCACTAATCCTAGAGTAGCAGGAATACCAGTATGTGTCTTGTCTCTCCCTACTGTGTCTATTATCCGAACTTCATTCCTTCAAGAAAATAGAAGTCCAAATAAGTACTGAAAAGATAGGCCCAAAGTTTAGGGGCATCAATTTTTACTCTTTTAGCAGTATATTAACTCAAACTCTCCCCTGTGTTTATTTTCAAAAGTAGAATTTATAATAAATGGTTTATGGCGGTCTTTGTTTCTGGTATGGAATGAAGAGAAAACCACATATAGCGGTGTTACTTGTTACTGAGTTCAAGCTCGCTCTGCTTACCTCACAACGCCAATAAGTCGTACAGATGACATGTTAAGGCAAAGAATAACAACTTTATTGGGAAACTTGGCAGACTGAGAAGGTGGCAGATTAATTTCTCAAAATAACGGTCTTATTGAGGTCTATGTTCTTTTGTAGAACATAGAGGAGAGGAGGTGAGAAAGTAGTGTCAAAAGGACATTT
The DNA here is from genome assembly GCF_003369695.1 of Bos indicus x Bos taurus. Lineage (NCBI taxonomy): Eukaryota > Metazoa > Chordata > Mammalia > Artiodactyla > Bovidae > Bos > Bos indicus x Bos taurus. The sequence goes on along the minus strand of NW_020867066.1, from coordinate 649,791 downwards.
ATCTTGCAAAATAGGAGAGGATTTATTTGTGTGGAAATTTTTATTTTCTGTAGCCATTCACAGGTTGTGAGGGTCAGATTGTCTCCCTGGGAGCTGAAAAAAGGTACTTTAACATTCAGGCAGAAGGGCAGAGTTCCCTGACAAAAGCTATGAATAGCAATACTAATGTCAAAGGAACAGATTCAACATGGAGTCAAAATTGGCTCTTCCCTGTTACAGTTCCTTTGTTGGGCACCTGCGCTATCTGGGGCTAGTATCCTGTGCTTTCTTGTCCTGAGTCTTCTCAGGGAGCACCACCCTTGAAGGCGAGGCTGCCAAGTCCCAATGGCTGCGGCATCCTTTGTTTCCTGATGTGGCAGGTGGCATTTTTAGTTCACACCAGATCATACTCTAATCCTGCAGTCTTTAGGAAATACTCTTATTGTGGATTCTGAGAAGGGACGTAAAATCAATGGTAACTGATTCTTAGTCATTTCGTAATATTCCTGTTTTCCTGCCTACATCCCTCTGGTCTTCTTAGATGCTTATTTAGAAGTCTATGCTTATCACACCTTGTACACCTCTGAAAATAATGATTTATTACCCCAATAGCTAAGAGTCAGACACGACTGAGTGACTTCACTTTCACTTTTCACTTTCATGCATTGGAGAAGGAAATGGCAAACCACTCCAGTGTTCTTGCCTGGAGAATCCCAGGGACCGGAGAGCCTCGTGGGCTGCCGTCTATGGGGTCGCACAGAGTCAGACATGACTGAAGCAACTTAGTAGCAGCAGCAGCAAACTCACAACTTGGAAATGGCCAGAATATGCAGTTTCCCAAAATGTGAGGTGCTGTGAGCTATCTGGAGGGGAAAAGACTACAGAGAGTTTATAAATATGTTTATTTAGAGAGTATCATTTGGCAAAATTAATCTTGATAGCTAAAGCAAAATTGGTAACAATTAGGATTAATTGCTGCATTGTTGTATTAACTGTTGCATACTTAGGTATTTACAACTATTTATTTACCAATTTAGCATTTGGAGTGAGTCTCAGATGGGATGGATCTAAAGGGATGGAAGGGAACATTCTGAAATCCACCAACCCTTTTTGATACTGCCACAAGATTCCCCCATTCTTTTAAAAATCAGGGCTAAATTTCAACTCCCCTCCCACTGCCATTTGGTGGTATTTTTGTTTCTCTTTACTTATCATCCTATTTTCTCTTTCATTTTACCACTGACATGGGCTTATATCATATGAATTTGTAATACATTAAATTTATTGCTGTTTAATCACTGAATATTGTCTGTCTGACTCTTTTGCAGTCCCATAGACTGTAGCCTGCAGGGCTCCTCTGTCCATGGGTTTCCCAGGCAAGAACACTGGAGTGAGTTGCCATTTCCTTCTCCAGGGGATCTTCCCAAGTCAGGGATTGAATCCACGTCTCTTATGTCTCCTGCCTTGGCAGGTGGATTCTTTACCACTGAGCAACTAGGGAAGTCCAAATATTTAATACATGTACATTATATTTAAAAAAGATTTGTTTATTTATTGTTGGTTGCACTGGGCCTTTGTTGCTGTGCATGGACTTTCTCTAGTCACAGTAAGCAAGGGCTACTCTTCACTGCAGTGTGTGGGCTTCTCATTGAGGTGGCCTCTCTTGCTGGTGGGGGTCAGACTCTAAACGTATGGGCTTCAATAGTTGTGGCACACAGGCTCAGTAGCTCTGTGGCATGTGGCATCTTTCCAGACCAGGAATCAAACCCATGTCCCCTGCACTGGGGACACCATACCACCAGGAAAGTCCCTAATTACATGTACTTCAAAACTATCATTTTCATCTGTTCATAAATTCTTTTTCTTAAAGCCCCTATCTGAGGAAGTGAGTAATTTCTCATATCCTGTTCTTGCAGGAAGAATTTTAAATCGTTTCTCCACAGACATTGGGCATATGGATGACTTACTGCCTGTGATATTTCAAGATTTCATCCAGGTAATGCGCAAGTCCTTTCAGAGTTCTCACAGGGAGTAGCAGAGAGCCTGTTTCTCAAGGATTTTCCATAGGATTAGAGAGTGGGCTTTTCAGCCTGGCAGTGTGTCCTGTTATTGTCAGTAAAGGCTGTGTTTGTGAGAAAAAGGTGCAGTTGTGATTCAGAGGCTGAGTTCACAGGAGGAACACCTGGGGCAGGAGTGGCTAAACAGTCACGTCAAGGTTGGTCCAAAGCAGCAACTGCTGGGTAAGTGATTCTCCCTCTGCCTTCCAGTTATCTCAATTCCTTTTTTTGTGAGCACATATCATAATATAGAAATAAACATGTCTCATGGAAAGATAGCCTAGGTTAACTAAATTATGCATTGTATTGGGCTTTCCAGGTGGCTCAGTGGTAAAGAATTCACCTGCCAATGAGGAGATGTAAAAGATGTGGATTCGATTCCTGGGTTGGGAAGATGCGTTGGAGAAGGGATTGACAAACTACTTAAGTTTTCATGCCCAGAAAATTCCATGGGAAGAGGAGCCTGGTGGGCTACAGTCCATGGAGCTGAAAAGAGTCAGACACAACTGAGCATGAGCATGATGCATTGTATTCCCACAGAGGACAAATACTTACTGCACCATTTTATTTGGATAAAGCCAGGTATGGTTATTTACAAAGAAAAGATTGGTAAAAAAAAAAAAAAAAAAGGTGAAAATAATATTTTAATAAGGACAACATTGTTTGGTCACTAAGTTGTGTCCAGCTCTTTTGTGACCCCATAGATTGCAGTCCACCAGGCTCCTCTATCCTTGGGATTTCTCAGGCAAGAACACTAGAGTGGGTTGCCATTTCCTTCTCCAGGGGATCTTCCCAACCCAGGGATTGAATCCACATCTCTTGAGTCTCCTGCATTGGCAGGCAGATTCTTTACCACTGAGCAACTAGGGAAGTCAGACAAGGACAATTCAGTTCAGTTTAGTCGCTCAGTCATATATCACTCTTTGTGACTCATGGGCTGCAAAACGCCAGGCTTCCCTCTTCATCACCAACTCCTGGATCTTGCTCAAACTCATGTCCATGAGTCAGTGATGCCATTCAACTGTCTCATTTACTGTTGTCCCCGTCTCCTCCTGCCTTCAACCTTTTACAGCATCAGGGTCTTATCCAATGAGTCAGTTCTTCACATCAAGTAGCCAAAGTATTGGAGTTTCAGCTTTAGCATCAGTCCTTCCAATGAATATTCAGGACTGATTTCCTTTAGGAATCACCGGTTTGATCTTCTTGCTGTTCAAGGAACTCTCAAGAGTCTTCTCCAACACCACAGTTCAAAAGCATAAATTCTTTGGCACTCAGGTTTCTTTATGGTCCAATTCTCACAACCATACATGACTATTGGAAAAACCATAGCTTTGCCTAGACAGACCTTTGTCAGCAAAGTAATGTCTTTGGTTTTTAATATGCTGTCTAGGTTGTTTCTTCTAAGAAGCAAGCATCTTTTAATTTCAGGGCTGCAGTCACTATCTTCAGTGATTTTGGAGCCCCCCAAAATTGTCTGTCACTGTTTCCATTGTCTCCCCATCTGTTTGTCATGAAGTGATGGGACTAGATGCCATGGTCTTAGTTTTCTGAATGCTGAGTTTTAAGCCAACTTTTTCACTTTCCTCTTTCACTTTTGTCAAGAGGCTCTTTAGTCCTTCACATTCTGCCATAAGGATAATGTCATCTGTGTATCTGAGGTTATTGATATTTCTTCCAGCAATCTTGATTCCAGGTTGTGCTTCACCCAGTCCAGCATTTCCCATGATGTACTCTGCATATAAGTTAAATAATCAGGGTGACAATATACAGCCTGACATAATCCTTTCCCACTTTGGAACCAGTCTGTTGTTCTATGTCCAGTTCTAACTATTGCTTCTTGACCTGGATACAGATTTCTCAGGAGTCAGGTAAGGTGGCCTGGTTTTCCCATCTCTTTAAGAATTTTCCAGTTTGTTGGGATCTGCACGAAGGCTTTGGCGTAGTCAATAAAGCAGAAGTAGATGTTTTTCTGGAATTCTGTTGCTTTTTCAATGAGCCAACGGATGTTGTCAATTTGATCTCTGGTTCCTCTAACTTTTTGAAATCCAGCTTAAACATCTGGAAGTCCATGGTTCATGTACTGTTGAAGCCTGACTTGGATAATTTTGAGCATTACTTTGCTGGTGTGTGAGATGAGTGCAATTGTGCTTTAGTTTGAACATTCTTTGGCATTGCCCTTCTTTGGGATTGGAATGAAAACTGACCTTTTCCAGTCCTGTGGCCACTGCTGAGTCTTCCAAATTTGCTGGCATATTGAGTGCAGGACTTTTGCAGCATCATCTTTTAGGATTTGAAATAGCTCAACCAGAATCCCATCACCTCCACTAGCTTTGTTCATAGTGATGCTTCCTAAGGCCCACTTGACTTCACATTCCAGGATGTCTGGCTCTATGTGAGTGATCACACCATTGCTGTTATCTGGGTCATGAATATCTTTTAAATATAGTTCTGTGTATTCTTGTCACTTCTTCTTAATATCTTCTGCTTCTGTTAGGTACATAATTTCTGTCCTTTATTGAGCCCATCTGCATGAAATGTTCCCTTAGTATCTCTAATTTTCTTGAAGAGATCTCTAGATCAAAGTCATCTCAGAAAATGTCTTTTGTTTTTGTAGGCAGATTTTCTTTTCATAAGTTGGTTGCTTTGTCTTAAGTTGTCTTAAAAAAAGAGAGAGAGAGAGAGTCCTATAGGAATATCTTTTATTCAGCCTCTGTCTGTGAACTTGAGGTTCTAATGAATGATGTTGGGTCATCTCAGCTCTCATCCCCACATTCAGTATTTTTGCTCATGGAATGTTTTTTGTTTTTTTTTTTTTTTTCTGTTATTTATTTCTGTCTACTTTTCAGTGATTAAGCCTTGGGGAATTTACTTTTTCTTTCCAAGTGTTAATTTTGGAAATGAAATGCATGTATCAAAAGCTGCACATAGAAATGCAGCAATGAACATTTGCCTGCAGACACCACAGCCTGTGGGCAAGGATTCCACAATTACCAATAAGAACTAAGCTGAGACTCAGAGGCAGAGAACTTATTGAAAAGATGTTTATCTTTCTTTCTCTTCTTCAAACTTCTTTTATAAATGTGCCCTGTTGGATTTAGCTACACAATTTATCCCCAGAAACAATTTTTCCCTAAAATCAGTGTCACGTTTTGACAGTGATTGTGAATTACTTTGAAATGGTCTTGTGAAAGGTTCTGTTTCTTTGCTACAGCAAGGTGGACCAAGGTTGTTTTTCTGCCGTGTGCTTAGCATCTGGTTAGTTAGTCATCATAAGCAGAATTCGTCACATAGTTTTGGATGGCATATAGAAGAACAGGGATAGATGCCACCTGATTTCAGCAGGAAATATTCTCATTAAAGAGGAGAGAAAAGTTTAGTCTAGCTGATTTCCAGTCCTTCATATATTACTTGAAATTCAATTATCTTGAAGTTTGGTGGAGGTGTCCTGTAGTTCCTTGGAATTAAGAGTCTCTTCTTTGAGAGAAAGACCTGGGATGAACATGGAGCCTGAGTATTTTTCACTGAACAAATAGCTAAATTTATGAAGATGGGTAAGATTGCCAAGAGAGAGGGAAGTATTTCAGGAGCCAAAATCAGAAGCTTAGGGAAGCCCTGATATTCAGAGAGAAAGCAGAGAGAGAAGGGAAGTACAGAAGACACAAAATGAACAGCTTCCAAGGAAGAGAGGAGAAGATATGGGTAGAGACCCAAGGAAGGACAGGTCTGTTCAGTGCAATTGAGAAGGTGAGTCCACAGAAACCTGTTGGTTGATTTGGAATCAGGAGGCATCTGGTGATCTGAGGAGCAGGTTTCAGGTGGGAGGAGTTAGAGAGCAAAGGGCTGCAAATCCAGGAGGTGTGCAGGAGTTGAGGTGAAGACAGACCAGAAGGAGTTTGAATGAATCAGAGGCCTATCTGGAATGTAGGGTCTGAGGAGGTGGTGTTGGTTGTTTGAGATTTTGGTTTCTGGGAGGGAAGTATGGTTGGTGATTTTTCCCTCTCTTCCATCCTTCCCTTCAACAAGAAAAAATTGAGGTCAAGAGGTACAGGGGAGAGTCAGGCACGACGTCCTCCCCTCATGGGTCTCCTCCAGTCCCCCAGGGAAGGAAGACATCCAGAGATTCACCCCTTCATGGCTTTGGAATCCTAACTGTGAGAGCTCTGTGGAGGAAGGTCTGAAAGGCAAACTGGATGTGGAGGCAGATAGGAAGCCTGGCCCAGGAGGTGGCGGAGCTTCTAGGAGGTGACCCTTGATCCCAGATGAGAGGGAAAGGCCTCTGTGGATGGTGGGACAGAAGATGCTGCTGGAAGCAGAGTTCCGGTGTGGGACCCAGTCTTTCTTTTTATCCCCAGCTGAGAGGCGGGAAGGAAGGGGCGGGAAGGGGATTTTTCAATTTGTTTTAAAGGACATAGTTCATGCCAAGTGTTTTCAAACTCATTTTTGATGATTCTGCTTATCCTTGGTGTATTTGATAAACCTTGGAAGATTCTTGATCATTTTTATTTTTATTACTTCTAAAGAGTCTATTTCATATATTTTTCCTCATTTAATTCCTTCTCTTTCCCTTAAAAGATATCTCAGATAATTTATTTAATATTTTGTAATAGTGATGCCAAGTGTAGCTAATGAAAACCCTGGGTTCTGAGTCGTGGGTCTACACTTCAGGACAGAACATGTACTCAGACGATGTCACTGAGGCCACATCCCAACAGAGGGCAATCATGGGTTTGTGCACCATCCTGTACACTGACTCTTACAGATACCAGATATGTTGCCTGTTCAGTCACATTATAGTTGTTGGGCAGATTGGAGCTGTTCACCATTTCAAAAAGGATGAAGGAAAGCAGCATAAAAAACCCAATTTATGTAGTGTGATTCTACCTGATAATCATTTACGATGTCAACAACTTTAAAGTACAGTGGTGTGGGAAGCCCTGCAGTCTCCCTTTCCAAGCTTGAATCCCAGCTCTTCCTCTTCCTGTCTCTGCCCTACAAAGCCAGTCTCCTCTCAGTAGCACAGAGAAAATAATACCAACTCCATAAATGTTGGGAAGATAAAATGAAGTTGTTTTAATACTATTCTTTGCATAACATCTAAATGCATGTTGAACACTGAGTAATGGGTAGTTATTTTTAAAACACCATATGTGTTTTTAAGTGAGAAAAGTTGTCTGATGACACTGGCATTATGTTGCATTAAAGTGATCGTCAGACAGTTTCCAAGCCCATCAATATCATCTCAAGAGTTTGTATTATAGAGATTCTAGGTTTGTAATTCTTGAAAATTTTAATGGACACTTTCTTTTGTAGACTCATGGAATAAAAATCAGTTGTTTTCAAAACTGACTATTGGGCCCTAAATATTTCAGATTAATGTTATTTTCATACAGTTTTCCAAAGTCCCAAATAACACTGAGTAAAAATCTCAATTATGTACAGTTCTTATCATTGAAATCATCACCTCCTAGAAGTCTTCCTACTAGTAAAACAAGTGAAAATGAAAGTAAGATATGGAAGTTAGATTTAGACATTATAATTATCCTTCAATTAAAAATAAATAGATTAAAAATTCCCCAAAATAACATTAAATTTTAAAAAATGGGACCGCTTTGAGTATGAGAAGTTGAACACAGCTGCCCTCGGCAAAATGCTATAATTTATTGAGGAAAACTGAATTGCAAAACCTTTCTTACTCATACAACCCTCATTCAGGAAGAGAAAACAACAATAGCAACAACAACAAAAAAGAATCAACAACTTGGCTGAGCTTAAATAACTGACTGTTCATGTCCTTTCCCCCTTCATGGATCACAGCCTCGTTGTGGTGAAGGGCTTGTGTAACTCAATGAAGCTATGTCCCATGTCATGCAGGGCCAACTAAGATGGACAGGTCATAGTGGAGAGTTCTGACAAAACGTGGTCCACTGGTGAAGGAAATGACAAACCACTCCAGTATTCTTGTGATGAGAACCCCATGATTAGTATGAAAAGGCAAAAAGATATGATACCAGAAGATGAGCCCTCCAGGTTGGAAGGTGTCCAGTATGCTACTGGGGAAGAGTGGAGGGCAATTACTAATAGCTCCAGAAAAAATGAAGCACCTGGGCTGAAAAAGAAATGATGCTCAGTTATAGATGTGTCTGTTGGTGAAAACAAAGTCCAATGCTGTAAAGATCAATATTGCATAGGAACCTGGAATTTTAGGTCCATGAATCAAAGTAAATTGGATGTGGTCAAGTAGGAGGATGGCAAGAATGAACATCAACATCTTAGGAATCAATGAACTAAAATGGAAGGGAATAGACAAATTTAATTCAGATGACCATTGTATCTACTTCTGTGGGCAAGAATCCCTTAAAAGGAATGGAGTAGCTCTCATAGTCAGCAAGAAAGTCTGAAATGCAGTACTTAGGTGCAAACTCAAAAACGACAGAATGGGGAACACATGTACACCCATGGCAGATTCATGTCAATGTATGGCAAAACCAATACAATATTGTAAAGTAAAAATAAAAAGTAAATATATATATATATACCACAACAGAATGATCTTGTTTCACTTCCAAGGCAAACCATTCAACATTATAGTAATCCAGGTCTATGTCCCAACTACTGATGCCAAAGGAACTGAAGTTGACTGGTTCTATAAAGACCTACAAAACCTTCTAGAACTAATACCAAAGAAAGATATCCTTTTCATTATAGGGAATTGGAATGCAAAAGTAGGAAATTAAGAGATATCTGGAGTAACAGGCAAGTTTGGCCTTTAGAGTACAAAATGAAGTAGGGCAAAGGCTAACAAAGTTTTGTCAAGAAAACACACTGGTCATAGCAAACACACTCTTCCAGCAACACAAGGGATGATTCTACACATGGACATCACAAAATGTGCATGGAAATCACAAAATGATCAATACCAAAATCAGATCGATTATGTCCTTTTCAGCCAAAGATGGGGAAACTCTATACATTTAGCAAAAACAAGACCTGGAACTGACCGTGGCTCTGATCATCAGCTTCTTATTGCAAAATTCAGGCTTAAACTAAAGAAAGTTGGGAAAACCAATAGGCCATTCATGTTTGACCTAAATCAAATCCCTTACGGTTATACAATAGAGATGACAAATAGATTCAAGGGATTAGATCTGGTAGACAGAGTGCCTGAAAAACTACAGACAGAACACACTGCTCCTGTTGCTGCTCAGTTGCCAAGTTTGTTCAACTCTTTGTGACCCCATGGACTATAGGCCTCCAGGCTCCTCTATCCATGGTATTTCCCAGGCAAAAATATGGAGTGGGTTAATGTTTCCTTCTCCAGAGGATATTCCCGATACAATGATAAAACCCACATCTCCAGCATTGGCTGGCAGATTCTTTACCACTGAGCTGCCAGGGAAGCCCAGCAAGCGCTTTTAGGATCTTTTAATGATCAGTCTCCTCTCTGAACTGAGCGGGCTGTTATTCCCTAATTAGCTTGGAATCTAGAAACTAATGGTCCCCTCATGGGAGACAACAGATACAACTGCAAGAAACCCAACAGAATTAGAAAATGCAGACAGAAGGTGAAATATGTAACAGAGGAGTTTATTTAGATATTAATTTTTAGAATGTGAAGTTTATCTCTATATGTGATACAGTATCAGACAGAAATTAAAAGAAAAGGCTTGGGGTCATAATGACTGAATTACTTACATCTGGGCAAATCGATAAGCCTCTTTGAGTATCAGTTTCCTGCTTTGTAAATGGAGAGGATAATCCCTCCTCATATTGATGTAAGGATGAGATTATACAAATCCTGTGAAATACTTGAGATTGGGACTCATGGCAAGGCTTATAAAATACCATCTGTAATTGATATTTGAGATCATGGGGTAGCCATCACTTCTTTGCTTGTTGGCTAGATTTAGAGAATTGTGGAACTTCTGTGTTATGAGAAAACTTGTCATGGCCTCTAGCAATAGAGCAATGTCTTTTTTTTCAATTTTTTTGTTTGGATAGGCTTTTAAACAAGACCATTAACATTTTCACAGGAAATATTTTCTTTTATTTGCTGCTTTTTTTTTTTCTCATCAGATTTATGTCTTTTTTATTAAGAATGTTTTCCTATAGTGTATCTCTGAACATTTTTCTATCTTTTTTTTTTTTTTTTGGTTTTTATTTTTATTATTTTTTTCTGCTTTTTATTTTTTTATTTTTATTTTTTTAATTTTATTTTATTTTTAAACCTTACATAATTATATTAGTTTTGCCAAATATCAAAATGAATCCACCAGAGGTATACATGTGTTCCCCATCCTGAACCCTCCTCCCTCCTCCCTCCATATACCATCCCTCTGGGTCGTCCCAGTGCACTAGCCCCAAGCATCCAGTATCCTGCATCGAACCTGGACTGGCATCTCGTTTCATACATGATATTTTACATGTTTCAATGCCATTCTCCCAAATCATCTCACCCTCTCCCTCTCCCACAGAGTCCATAAGACTGTTCTATACATCAGTGTCTCTTTTGCTGTCTCGTACACAGGGTTATTGTTAGCATCTTTCTAAATTCCATATATATGCGTTAGTATACTGTATTGGTGTTTTTCCTTCTGGCTTACTTCACTCTGTATCATAGGCTCCAGTTTCATCCACCTCATTAGAACTGATTCAAATGTATTCTTTTTAATGGCTGAGTAATACTCCATTGTGTATATGTACCACTGCTTTCTTATCCATTCATCTGCTGATGGACATCTAGGTTGCTTCCGTGTCCTGGATATTATAAACAGTGCTGCGATGAACATTGGGGTACCTGTGTCTCTTTCCCTTCTGGTTTCCTCAGTGTGTATGCCCAGTAGTGGGATTGCTGGATCATAAGGCAGTTCTATTTCCAGTTTTTTAAGGAATCTCCACACTGTTCTCCATAGTGGCTGTACTAGTTTGCATTCCCACCAACAGTGTAAGAGGCTTCCCTTTTCCCCACACCCTCTCCAGCATTTATTATTTTTAGACTTTTGGATCGCAGCCATTCTGACTGCTGTGAAATGATACCTCATAGTGGTTTTGATTTGCATTTCTCTGATAATGAGTGATGTTGAGCATCTTTTCATGTGTTTGTTAGCCATCTGTATGTCTTCTTTGGAGAAATGTCTATTAAGTTCTTTGGCCCATTTTTTGATTGGGTCATTTATTTTTCTGGAGTTGAGCTGTAGGAGTTGCTTGTATATTTTTGAGATTAGTTGTTTGTCAGTTGCTTCATTTGCTATTATTTTCTCCCATTCTGAAGGCTGTCTTTTCACCTTGCTAATAGTTTCCTTTGATGTGCAGAAGCTTTTAAGGTTAATTAGGTCCCATTTGTTTATTTTTGCTTTTATTTCCAATATTCTGGGAGGTGGGTCATCGAGGATCCTGCTGTGATGTATGTCAGAGAGTGTTTTGCCTATGTTCTCCTCTAGGAGTTTTATAGTTTCTGGTCTTACATTTAGATCTTTAATCCATTTTGAGTTTATTTTTATGTATGGTGTTAGAAAGTGTTCTAGTTTCATTCTTTTACAAGTGGTTGACCAGTTTTTCCCAGCACCACTTGTTAAAGAGATTGTCTTTAACCCATTGTATATTCTTGCCTCCTTTGTCAAAGATAAGGTGTCCATATGTGTGTGGATTTATCTCTGGGCTTTCTATTTTGTTCCATTTATCTATATTTCTGTCTTTGTGCCAGTACCATACTGCCTTGATGACTGTGGATTTGTAGTAGAGCCTGAAGTCAGGCAGGTTGATTCCTCCAGTTCCATTCTTCTTTCTCAGGATCGCTTTGGCTATTCGAGGTTTTTTGTATTTCCATACAAATTGTGAAATTATTTGTTCTAGCTCTGTGAAGAATACTGTTGGTAGCTTGATAGGGATTGCATTGAATCTATAAATTGCTTTGGGTAGAATACTCATTTTCACTACATTGATTCTTCCAATCCATGAACATGGTATATTTCTCCATCTATTAGTGTCCTCTTTGATTTCTTTCACCAGTGTTTTATAGTTTTCTATATATAGGTCTTTAGTTTCTTTAGGTAGATATATTCCTAAGTATTTTATTCTTTCCGTTGCAATGGTGAATGGTATTGTTTCCTTAATTTCTCTTTCTGTTTTCTCATTATTAGTGTATAGGAAATCAAGGGATTTCTGTGTGCTGATTTTATATCCTGCAACTTTACTATAATCATTGATTAGTTCTAGTAATTTTCTGGTGGAGTCTTTAGGGTTTTCTATGTAGAGGATCATGTCATCTGCAAACAGTGAGACTTTTACTTCTTCTTTTCCAATTTGGATTCCTTTTATTTCTTTTTCTGCTCTGATTGCTGTGGCCAAAACTTCCAAAACTATGTTGAACAGTAATGGTGAAAGTGGGCACCCTTGTCTTGTTCCTGTCTTTAGAGGAAATGCTTTCAATTTTTCACCATTGAGGATAATGTTTGCTGTGGGTTTGTCATATATAGCTTTTATTATGTTGAGGTATGTTCCTTCTATTCCTGCTTTCTGGAGAGTTTTTATCATAAATGGGTGTTGAATTTTGTCAAAGGCTTTCTCTGCATCTATTGAGATAATCATATGGTTTTTATTTTTCAATTTGTTAATGTGGTGTATTGCATTGAATGATTTGCGAATATTGAAGAATCCTTGCATCCCTGGGATAAAGCCCACTTGGTCATGGTGTGTGATCTTTTTAATGTGTTGTTGGATTCTGATTGCTAGAATTTTGTTAAGGATTTTTGCATCTATGTTCATCAGTGATATTGGCCTGTAGTTTTCTTTTTTGTGGGATCTTTGTCAGGTTTTGGTATGAGGGTGATGGTGGCCTCATAGAATGAGTTTGGAAGTTTACCTTCCTCTGCAATTTTCTGGAAGAGTTTGAGCAGGATAGGTGTTAGCTCTTCTCTAAATTTTTGGTAGAATTCAGCTGTGAAGCCGTCTGGACCTGGGCTTTTGTTTGCTGGAAGATTTTTGATTACAGTTTCAATTTCCGTGCTTGTGATGGGTCTGTTAAGATTTTCTATTTCTTCCTGTTCCAGTTTTGGAAAGTTGTACTTTTCTAAGAATTTGTCCATTTCTTCCACGTTGTCCATTTTATTGGCATATAATTGTTGATAGTAGTCTCTTATGATCCTTTGTATTTCTGTGTTGTCTGTTGTGATCTCTCCATTTTCATTTCTAATTTTATTGATTTGATTTTTCTCCCTTTGTTTCTTGATGAGTCTGGCTAATGGTTTGTCAATTTTATTTATCCTTTCAAAGAACCAGCTTTTGGTTTTGTTGATTTTTGCTATGGTCTCTTTTGTTTCTTTTGCGTTTATTTCTGCTCTAATTTTTAAGATTTCTTTCCTTCTACTAACCCTGGGGTTCTTCATTTCTTCCTTTTCTAGTTGCTTTAAGTGTAGAGTTAGGTTATTTATTTGACTTTTTTCTTGTTTCTTGAGGTGTGCCTGTATTGCTATGAACTTTCCCCTTAGGACTGCTTTTACCGTGTCCCACAGGTTTTGGGTTGTTGTGTTTTCATTTTCATTCGTTTCTATGCAAATTTTTATTTCTTTTTTGATTTCTTCTGTGATTTGTTGGTTATTCAGCAGCGTGTTGTTCAGCCTCCATATGTTGGAATTTTTAATAGTTTTTCTCCTGTAATTAAGGTCTAATCTTACTGCACTGTGGTCAGAAAAGATGTTTGGAATGATTTCTATTTTTTTGAATTTACCAAGGCTAGCTTTATGGCCCAGAATGTGATCTATCCTGGAGAAGGTTCCATGTGCACTTGAGAAAAAGGTGAAATTCATTGTTTTGGGATGAAATGTCCTATAGATATCAATTAGGTCTAACTGGTCTATTGTATCATTTAAAGTTTGTGTTTCCTTGTTAATTTTCTGTTTAGTTGATCTATCCATAGGTGTGAGTGGGGTATTAAAGTCTCCCACTATTATTGTGTTATTGTTAATTTCTCCTTTCATACTTGTTAGCATTTGTCTTACATACAGCGGTGCTCCCGTGTTGGGTGCATATATATTTATAATTGTTATATCTTCTTCTTGGATTGATCCTTTGATCATTATGTAGTGACCTTCTTTGTCTCTTTTCACAGCCTTTGTTTTAAAGTCTATTTTATCTGATATAAGTATTGCTACTCCTGCTGTCTTTTGGTCCCTATTTGCATGGAAAATCTTTTTCCAGCCCTTCACTTTCAGTCTGTATGTGTCCCCTGTTTTGAGGTGGGTCTCCTGTAGACAACATATGTAGGGGTCTTGTTTTTGTATCCATTTAGCCAGTCTTTGTCTTTTGGTTGGGGCATTCAACCCATTTACGTTTAAGGTAATTACTGATAAGTATGATCCCGTTGCCATTTACTTTATTGTTTTGGGTTCGAATGTATACACCGTGTTTGTGTTTCCTGTCTAGAGAATATCCTTTAGTATTTGTTGGGGAGCTGGTTTGGTGGTGCAGAATTCTCTCAGCTTTTGCTTGTCTGAAAAGCTTTTGATTTCTCCTTCATACTTGAATGAAATCCTTGCTGGGTACAATAATCTGGGCTGTAGGTTATTTTCTTTCATCATTTTAAGTATGTCTTGCCATTCCCTCCTGGCTTGAAGAGTTTCTATTGAAAGATCAGCTGTTATCCTTATGGGAATTCCCTTGTGTGTTATTTGTTGTTTTTTCCCTTGCTGCTTTTAATATTTGTTCTTTGTGTTTGATCTTTGTTAATTTGATTAATATGTGTCTTGGGGTGTTTTGCCTTGGGTTTATCCTATTTGGGACTCTCTGGGTTTCTTGGACTTGGGTGATTATTTCCTTCCCCATTTTAGGGAAGTTTTCAACTATTATCTCCTCAAGTGTTTTCTCATGGTCTTTCTTTTTGTCTTCTTCTTCTGGAACCCCTATGATTCGAATGTTGTAGCGTTTAATATTGTCCTGGAGGTCTCTGAGATTGTCCTCATTTATTTTAATTTGTTTTTCTTTTATCCTCTCTGATTCATTTATTTCTACCATTCTATCTTCTAATTCACTAATCCTATCTTCTGCCTCTGTTATTCTACTATTTGTTGCCTCCAGAGTGTTTTTAATTTCATTTATTGCATTATTCATTATATATTGACTTTTTTATTTCTTCGAGGTCCTTGTTAAACCTTTCTTGCATCTTCTCAATCCTTGTCTCCAGGCTATTTATCTGTGATTCCATTTTAATTTCAAGATTTTGGATCAATTTCACTATCATTATTCGGAATTCTTTATCAGGTAGATTCCCTATCTCTTCCTCTTTTGTTTGGTTTGGTGGGCATTTATCCTGTTCCTTTATCTGCTGGGTATTCCTCTGTCTCTTCATCTTATTTAAATTGCTGAGTTTGGGGTGTCCTTTCTGTATTCTGGCAGTTTGTGGAGTTCTCTTTATTGTGGCTTTTCCTCACTGTGTGTGGGTTTGTACAGGTGCCTTGTCAAGGTTTCCTGTTTAGGGAAGCTTGTGTAGGTGTTCTGGTGGGTGGAGCTGTATTTCTTCTCTCTGGAGTGCAATGAAATGTCCAGTAATAAGTTATGAGATGTCTATGGTTTTGGGGTGACTTTGGGCAGCTTGTATCTTGAAGCTCAGGGCTGTGTTCCTTTGTTGCTGGAGAATTTGCTTGGTATGTCTTGCCCTGGAACTTGTTGGCCCTTGTATGGTGCTTGGTTTCAGTGTCGGTATGGAGGCGTTTGATGAGCTCCTGTCAATTAATGTTCCTTGGAGTCAGGAGTTCCCTGGAGTCAGGGTTTGGACTTAAGCCTCCTGCTTCCAGTTATTGGTCTTATTTTTACAGTAGTTTCAAAACTTCTCCTTCTATACAGTACCATTGATAAAACATCTACGTTAAAGATGAAAAGTTTCTCTACTGTGAGGGTCACTCAGAGAGGTTCACAGCGTTACATGGAGAAGAGAAGAGGGAGGAGGGAGTTAGAGGTGACCCAAATGAGATGGGGTGGAGTCAATAGTGGAGAGAGTGGGGTAGCCAGTAGTCACTTCCTTATGTGCACTCCACAACTGGACCACTCAGAGATGTTCACGGAGTTATACAGAGAAGAGAAGAGAATAAGAAGGAAGGAGACAGAGGTGGCCAGAAGGATAAAAGGGGGGAATGAAAAGGAGGGAGACAGATCCAGCCAGTAATCAGTTCCCTAAGTGTTCTCCACCGTCTGGAACACACAGAAACTCACAGAGTTGGGTAGAGTAGAGTGGGGTTAGGGAGGAGACACAGGCAACCTGGTGGAGAAAAAGGAGAGTCCAAAGGGAGGGAGAGCAGTCAAGCCAGTAATCTCACTCCCTAGTGAAAAATGGGTCCTGAGGATTGGGTTCTTAAAGGTACAAAATTGTTAACAAATACATAAAAGCAAAAATTAAAAATCTAGAGTTGAGTTTGGAATTTCAAAAATATGATGTTAAAGAAAAGAAGAAGGAAAAGAAAGAGAGAAAAAAATGAACAAAGAAAAACAAACAAGGTCGCAAAAATTATATAGAAAATACAGGTACAAACTTGATAACTAATACCAAAAAGCAAAAATTAAAAATCTAGAGTAGAGTTTGGAATTTCAAAAATACAATGTTAAAAAAAAAGGAAGAAGAGACATAAAGAGAGAAAACAAACAAACAAACAAACAAAAACAATGTCGCAAAAATTATAAAGAAAATACAAAATTATTATCAAATACCAAAAAGCATAAATTAAAAATCTAGAGTATAGGTTGGAATTTCAGATATTCAATGTTATATAAAAGAAGAAGAGAAAGAAAGAGGAAAAAAAAAAGTCATAGAAATTATAAAAAAAATATAGGTACAAAATTGATAACATATACCAAAAAGCTAAAATTAAAAAACTAGAGTAGAGTTTGGAATTTCAAAAATACAATGTTAAAGAAAAGAAAAGAAAAAAAAAATGGTCAAAAAATTATAAAATACATATATGAAATTTGCTGAAGAAGAAAAAAATAGGGTCTTTTTTTTTTTTGCAAAGTAATAGGTTATAAAAGTGAAAATTAAAGGAACAATAGAGGACTTAAAATTTTTTTTAATTAAAAAAAAGAAAAAGAAAGAAAGAATGATCGTAAAAATAGTAAAAATATATCTAGGACTTTCTCTGGTTTTGTTGTGAGTATTGTGAGTTCAGTTCATTTCTGGCTAGTTCCTTGCTCCGACTTATATTTCTCAAGATCTATAGGCCCCTTCCTATGTAGTCCGTAGTAACCACGGGGTTGTAATCTATTGCCTGTAGCTTCCAAGGCATTTCCCTCTGTTATAACTTCTTCTGTTTGCTGGTCTCTTCAGTGTCTGGTTACCACCCTGACACAAAGGGGACGGTGGGGGAATCTTTTTTTTTTTTTTTAGGCTCACTTGTTCAGTCGCGCTGTGGGGAGGGAGGGAGGGAGTGATGCTGCAAACAAATAACACTGGCGTGCGCTCGCAGTGCCTCAGCCACACTGGGTCTGCCCCCGCTCACGGCGCGTGTAGCCTCCCTGCCCACACTGCTCGGGCTCTAGGTTGTTCTGCCGGGAGCAATCCGAGGCCGGCCCTGGGCTGCATGCACCTCCCAGGTCCAAGCCGCTCAGGTTCAGGCACTCGGGTAGTCCTCAGAGGCGCAGACTCAGTTGGGCCTGCATTTTCTGCTCTTCCCAGGTCCGAGCAGCTCAGGTGATGAGGTGTTCGGTGAGCGCCAATGCTGCGACTTATCGCCTCCCCGCCACTCGGTTATCTGGGTGTAAAACCTGCGCACCTTCTCAGGCAGATGTTGACCGTCCAGACCCCCAAGAAGTTTTAGTTAGCAAAGAAGCCTGCTTACACTTTTATAGATAATGTCTCTCTGGGGCTGCGATTGCCCCCTTCCAGCTTTGGCTGCCTGTCACCGGAGGGGGAAGGTCTGCACCCGGCTATCTCTGTTCAGTCCTTTGTTCTGTGTGCGGGCCTGGAGGTGTCTTAGGTTAGGGCTGGCTTTTTGCATGGTAGATATCCCACAGTCTGGTTTGCTAGCCCAAATTATTTCGCTCAGATAGTGCTCAGGGTATTCAGGCCAGATTCTTACTCTGAGCAATGCAGCCCGCGCCTCACCTCCCTGCCCAGCCCCCGCTTGCTAATGGCGTGTGCAGGTGTCTGTGCTGCTTCTCCGCTGGGGGAGTTACCATAGGGCTCGCAATCTGCGAGTTTTAATTGTTTATTTTTTCTCCCTGTTATGTTGCCCTCTGTGCTTCCAAAGCTCAGCACAAATTCGGCAGTGAGAAGGTTTCCTGGTGTTTGGAAACTTCTCTCTTTTTAAGACTCCCTTCCCGGGATGGAACTCCGTCCCTCCCTCTTTTGTCTCTTTTTTTGTCTTTTATATTTTTTGCTACCTCCTTTCGAAGAGTTGGTTGCTTTTTTAGGTGCCTGATGTCCTCTGCTGGCATTCAGAAGTTGTTTTGTGGAATTTGCTCGACATTTAAATGCTCTTTTGATGAATTTGTGGGGGAGAAAGTGTTCTCCCCGTCCTACTCCTCTGCCATCTTGGCTCCTCCCCCTCTATTTGCTGCTTTTTTATATATTTCATTTACAATTCATTTAGATGCTAGTGTGGCATCTAAACAGCTGCTCACAGTGTAGTATCCATTCAGAGGAAGAAAGGTACTCATGGGACTTCCTTCCATAGGTGGTGTGACATGTCCTCTGCCTTAGTCATCCTGACATTCTAACCAGGCTTCTTGCTTCCACCAAGAATGCCAACCTGGAGTGGACACAGTTGAATTTCCTGAGATTCACAAGTTTACAAAACCTAGATTTTGTACTTCCATTGGTATTATATGCCAGTTCATGGTGCATGAAATAGAAAATGTCGAATTATTCTTCTCTTTGGACTATATTGAATAATCTGGTTTGGTTTTGTTGATTCAGAGGTCCATCACTTTTTCCCTTAGTCTCCCATAAATACTTAGAAGTGTCAAAACAGTAAGTCTTCACTAAGAAAAAGGATAAAGAAAGAGAAAGAAGATATGGAATAAGAAAAGAAACATCTCTTTTTTAAAAAAAGTTAAAAAAGGAAAGAAACATCTCAAAAAATGCTACTGCCATGTCTCTAAGTTTATCAATCTTTGGAAGGACTAGAGTGGGGAGGATAATACAGAGAGGACAAAAATTGTAGTAGGCATGAAGTTTATTGGTCATATTATTTTAAAAGTGCATCTTCAAACAAAATAGACCTCTGATACGTTTTTCACTGTGACCAAAGAAAAGCCACAGTCACTTTGGTATATGTGACATCATCACCACATCTAGGAAAAGTAGCACCTGCTCTGATATGTCTCTAGGTAATACTAAGCTGTTCTAGTGTTAGAATGAGTGGTCTGTTAGGGCTCAACTTCATGAAATTATTAATATTTTGGGGGCTCATAAGTCTATGAATACCTCATCCCTCCTCCCCTGGCTGTTGGCATGCAGAGCACACTGGAGGGTGGTGATGATGGAGTTAGAGTTTCTGTTTGTTATGAGTGAACTGTCTAGCACTTTAGTTCATTATCTCATTTAATTCCTACCACCATCCTTTTATGTTGTTGGTATGTCCCAGATTTTACTAAGATTGGGAGTGGGTGTAGAGTCTTACCATCCCTGTTAATAATATTCAGGAAGGTTTGTCCTAAACCCTGTCTCAGCACAATACTGGGCCAGTGGAATTTCCCCTCTAGGTATAGGCTGTAATTCTCTACAAACTAAAGAATTTTTCTGAATTGTGAAAAATCACCATTTTGTTTCAAGTTGAAGATTTCATCTAAGAATTTTAAAATATTTTTTCATGTGGATTCATAGCCTTTGGGTAGAATTTCCCAAATGGTGTGTGCTCCAAATGGGAAATATATAAAAATAATGATTCTCCTTATTTGGGGGCATCAGGACTTGAGTCACTTGCTTCTAGGTCATATGCTTCTTTCTATATACCCATCATTGTCTCTGTGCTTGTGAGACAGAGGTACAGAAGCACTGGCTATGGTGATGTGTTCCATCAGATGGGCCTGAAGTCCAACCAGATGGGGGGAATTGTGTGTAGCTTGAATTGAATTTTTTGGAATTCTTGAGAATGTAGGAGAAAGAAATGAAGTTGGGTTCAAGAAGGGATGTGTATCGCACACCAGAATCTTTTGTTTCCTTCTTCAAATGATTTTTGCTTAGATACTATTTTCATCTGCCAACTTCTATAAAGAGTTTGAGATAGCTGGCATTAAAGCTTCACAGATGTGTATACATATAACTGTAAACCCATACACTGTTTATAAATATATAATATTCAATCCACAATGAGGGTAGCTATAGTATTACCTATAAGTAGGTGCCAGAGACATCCTCTTCGAATTGCTTCAGAATTTAGGGGAATGAAACCTGAAGGACGTGACCTAGCTTTGGAGCTTCTGAGAGCTTTAATAATGGGTCTTCACTGGGTACCTAAGGAAAATGCATTGGCTTAGTTCCTGTGAAGCCCTTCACTTTGATTTTACCTCTACTTCCCAGGTTATCTGCCAGGCTGAGTTTAGTCTTAAAAGGCCCTCACCTGGGGAGAGCTGGATTATTGAAACTGATGAACGTTGTCCATCAAATGATGTGAATCTGCTAAAAAAACTGTAATTATTGATTTTTTGACAAGCAACAATGGCAAATCAAGTGACTTAAGACCAGACACAGAAGGAGCTGGCAGGACCCCTCCCCATGACCATGAATGTTGTAGCATAGAGAATGCATATTTAATGAAGGGGCTGTAAGCAGTTGTTCATCTGTAGGTCTAATAGGAGAGTGGTCAGTCAGGCCTATCTTTCTCCACTTATGACTGGAATGTATTGCTTCAGAATCCCATCCTCTTCACTCTTTGTTTTATTTTGATACCACGGCAGGTGTGGGAGAAACAGGAAAAGCACATGGGTCTCCATCCAGATAATAGGGTTTTGTTCCCAGGGGCTCCTGGACACAGCATCACAGTTCTGGACATTTCTTCCTCCTTCCAGGCTCCTCCTTCCTGCCACTGTGGCTCTAGGATTCCCTGAGTACAAAATGCTCCTGTCTTTCTCCTTGACCTGCAGCCCTTCCTGGAAAAAGTCAGGACAACCAGTTACCCTCCCATCTTTATGTCATATCTGTAAATGAAAATGAAGTTCTTACTTTTCTCATTCACAAGATAGGTGTGAAGATCCTCTGAAAAAACTCAATCTGGAAGAGCTGTGAAATGATACATGTCTCTAGGATACAAACATTACCATGCTAACCCATCCTTCAGATATGTACCTGGGCCAGCAGCCCTGGGTGACAAGGTGGGGAGGCCCTGGCTAGTGAGCATGGGATCCAGGTGCTGGTGCTGAGAAGACACAGAGCAACCAGTGTTAACACAGATAGGCATCTCAGCCTCCTCCCAGCTCCTTTTTGGTCAAAAGTACCATCAATTCTAGTTACTGCCTGCAAGTTATTCTTGCCAATCTTTCTATTTGTTAAAGTGAAAGTGAAAGTGAAAGTCGCTCAGTTGTGTCCAACTATTTGCGAATTCTCCAGGCCAGAATACTAGAGTGGGTAGCTGTTCCCTTTTCCAGGGTCTGTTTGTTAAATCAGCCTGTAAAATTCATCCTAAGTCTCCTAGCACCATGTTTCCCCAGCACTCTGCCTTGTGCAGATCACCATGAATTTGTATCCACCTGAGAGCCTAAACTTTGGAGGCCTTGGACCAGACTGAATCTGCACATCCCCACCACCCCACCCCACTGTTACAGCAAGCAGACACTAAGTGTTGATTGCATTCTTAAAAGTAAGGGTATCATACTTCTCCTGATAAAGATGGATGCTTAAATCAGCGCCAGTCAATGATTTTGTTTTGTATTCTACTGTCTGTCTTTTTTTGACCAAGATCATTTCCCAAGATAAAATCATCTCACAGGATAATGTGATGATTAAGAGAATGTTCATGGAACTCTTAGTGCAGTGTCTTACATACAGTAAATACCTGGTAAATGGGATCTGCTGTTGTTATAATCATTAGCCTTTGAAATGGGCATTTTAAATACTTAATATAAAGATAGAAAGATGGCTGTATGTTGGGGGCAAGCTTGAATATATCATAAAGGCTCATGACATGAGCTTTCCAGCTTCGTGACTTAGGTTTTTCAGTCTCCATCAAGTTGCTTTTCCTCTCCCTGTACCTCACTCTCTCCATCTGTAAAATGAGATATTACTCTTACTAGATAAAGCTATTGTAATGATTAATGAGTTAATACACGTGAAGGTTTGAAGGTCTAGCCATGTATATAGTCAACACTCAGTAAATATTAACTATGGATAGAAAATCTAGAAAGAGGAATTCCTACTTCCAAAGGTCAACATTTAAATTTTGTTCTACTTTTCTGAACACCGAATTTGTAATTAACCACTTTTTTATCCCTCCATGCATAGCTGAGGTGTCTGGATTCCTCACCTGTAATGCCCCTTGCTCATCTATCTACTAACACCTGCAGACTCCTGATAGTTTGGGATTCAGGTCCTACTCTCTGAGCCTCAAATGTTCTCTCTGTTAAAAGTAGTAATGTCTGCCTGATGGGGCTACTGAGTGTATCACAAGAGCTGATACCTAGAAAGTTCTTATCAGAGTGTTTGGCATATGCATTAAATATCATGAGGACCACCTCTAATTGTATTTCTTTGGAAGGGAAAGCATTCCCTGCTTTCCCAACAAGTCTTTTTGAGGAAAGGAGTTTAATCCCAACAAAACAAAGTTTATCTTTGAAAAGTACCCTTCCTAAGGAGGCCTCTGTATCTATTTTCGCTATTTCAGACATTTCTTCTTGTGATTGGTATGGTGGGCGTGATGGTGCTGCGATTCCTTGGGTTGCTGTACCTGTGATTCCCCTTGGCATCATTTTTTTTTGTCCTCCGGTGGTATTTCTTAAGGACTTCACGAGATGTGAAACGTCTGGAATGTACAAGTGAGTACCGGGGCTCTCAGATTGGGATGACAGTGCAGGCTGGCTTCCATTTATGCCATAATTAACCAGACCCCTGAAATCCTGAAGACTCTGTTTTCTGGAATTTCTCACAAGTCAACATTAGGTAATTGAATGTTATGGCCACTGTGAGTCAGTGTGGTCCTTAAGGCAAATAGAGCAGGTGGCAGGTCAGCTGTGGCTTTGTGTTTTAGCACAAGGGGGATGAATGTGTGCACCATGGTACAGGGACCATTTTTGTCTTGTTCATGACATATTTCTTCACACAGAGTATCCACTCTATAGATACTTTTCTTAAAAATATTTTATCCTGTTGGAACTAATGTAGAAAGAAAATAGACATTGTTTCTCCTCCTGAAGTTACCAGAAATGACAATGAAAATATTAGGAAAAGGAAAGAAGACTTTGGGAAATATGTCAGAAGTGATATTTTTGAAAAATACATTTTTTTCACATGTTTAAGTAAGTTGCAGTTGTTAAGTGTATTGAAAAATACATGTTAGTCTCTCAGTTGTGTCTGACTCTTTGTGACCCCATGGACTGTAGCCCACCAGGCTGCTCTGACCATGGAATTCTCCAGGAAAAAATACTGGAGTGGGTAGACATTCCCTTCTCCAGAGGATCTTCCCGACCCAGGGATTGAAGCCACGTCTCCTGCATTGCAGGTGGAGTATTTACTGTCTGATCCACCAGGGAAGCCCTGCTGAAAAGACATGCCCTGTTATTTGCAGGTTTGCTCTTTATCATTAATAGTATTTGGGGTGACACCACACTGTTTTTTGGTCCCCCCTTTCTCAAAGCCATTTATATAAGTGATGCTGGAAAGAATCCCTTAGGAGGACACAAGAGGGGGATCTGTCAGTCCTGTGAACTGTAGGGTTACCTGTGTCTGTGACTGTGGGCTGACACCATGACTGTGATATAGTTGCTTCAGGACAGCGAGCTCGGTGCTTGTGGGAAAAGTGATACTTTGGGCAATACAGCACCAGAGCCTTAACATCCCCTCTCCCCCTGTACTAGCTAATTTCTTTGCAGACCCTCCAGTTCACTCATCCTGGCATTCTGCTCAGCCCTAAACAGGATTTGAGAGAAACAAGATGACTTTTCATGGGTCCAGATTCCCCCAGCCTGTAACTCTTGGGCATGAGGTGAGGTAGGTGATTGGTATTTGGTTCCCTGGTGTTCAAGGCTGAGATGACACCTGGTTTCTAAAGTCGATCCTGACCTCCATCCCTGCTGGAGAGAATCAGCTACATTTTGATGTCCGGACAGGGAAGCAGATGAAGGAGGCCATGCAGGAGAGTTCATTCAGGACTCTCCCTGGGGGAACAGGCACATCTGCTTCCTACTCAGAAGCCTTGTCTGTGATGAGTAGTGTTGATGTCACAACATTTGCTATGAAACAAGAGCCTACTTCTAGTGAGTTTTCTGTGCTTTCTGGAGCTGGACTCTTGCCATCCTTCTGACAGGGTGGTGGGGCCTGGAATACCCCTGCAGCATCCCTGTGAGCACCCTTCTTCCAGACTGAGTTCTGGGGGTGGGTTGGGACACCTGCTGGGCTGAAGAAAAGGCCTGAACACAGTCCCTTGCCTTTATTATTTGGAGCATGAGCTCCATCTGAGTTTATGTTGCTCTTATAAGCAAAACGTTATAGGAAACTAAAAAGTTAGTCACTAGAGTAAAGAGAGAAAGAGCAGTGTGGATGCGGGAGTGAGAACACAGGTACTCAACTGCATGAACAAAGGCACCACCGAGTCACTTTCAGCTCTTTGCATGAACAAAGGACAAAGGGAAAGTGTGAGATCATGTCGTGGTTCAGAGATCCAGCAGGGCAGTTATGAAAGCATCCATCAGGTTCCCGGAGCAGAAGTCAGGACCATTCAAAGGCCCCTCATCTGCCGGGTCCTGTGGGCACAAGGCCAGTGCAGTGCCGGGTGCTCTGTGACCCGTACAGAGGCTCCTGGCGCAGGTGCAGGGGGAGGCCCAGGACAGAGGAGGCGGCAGACTGTCTGCTCCCCTTACTCGTCTCACCCTGTGCTGGATCTGGGTCTGCTCCAGGGTGGGGGATGTACTGACTCTATCCCACCCTCTAGACTACTCATCTGAGGTGGAGACGGCACACAGATAGCTCATTAAAATTCAGTGTGGTGAGGACTCTAATGAGGAATTAAATTTTAGAATGTTACGGATTCAAAAATTAGTTAACAATGAAAAAGAAAAAAATATCTCCATTTGAAGCATTTGGATGGATTTAGCGAATAATATTTTTTTAAAAGTCAGAGAAAGACAAATATGGTATCACGTATTCATGGAATCTAAAAATAATACAAATGAATCTGTACACAAAATAGAAAATAGACTCAGAGATATAGAAAACAAACTTAACAAAGGGAATTAGGAGGGAAGGAGGAACAAAGTAGAAATATGGGATTAATGGACATACTATTATTTGTCAAATAGTTATGCAACAAGGATTTACTGTAGAGCACAGGAAAGTTTATTCAGCATCTTGTAATAACCTGTACTGGAATATAATCAGAAAAAAATAACTGAATAACTATACTATATACCTGAAACTAACACATTATTGTAAATCAACTATACTTTAATAAATTTTTTAAAAGTTGTGAACAATTTCCACCTGGAGAGATGCCAGAGAATTTAGAGGGAGGCGTGTTTGAGAGGACCTTGATGAAAGAACCAGTATAGAATTTCTTTATCTAAACCTAGCTGTGAATGAATTTGGTTAAACATAGTTTCAAAGAGAATCTTTCATTCCCAGGTCATTAAAGTGAAGCCTGATGTGAGCAGGAGTGAGGGTCACATGGAGGATTCCCTTTGTCAGGACGTGTGACCACAGAGCCCAGGAGGCAGTGGTTTCCTCGCATCCAGCCTCCCTGACTGTCTCTGTTGTGTGTCTGTCTCTGCTTCCCCAGCTCGGAGCCTGGTATTTTCTCACTTAGCATCTTGTCTGCGGGGACTCTGGACCATCCGGGCATACAAAGCTGAAAAGAGCTTTCAGGAGCTGTTCGACGCATATCAGGATTTGCACTCAGGTCTGTAAGTTTCTGGAAATAATTTCAGATTGGATGTGCTGCCTTCTGAGGCCTGACTTCCATCTCAGGTGGCCTAGTTGGCCAGCACCTCTCTCTCTGTCACCTACATGTCCCCCTCCGCAGACCTGCCTCCCCCATCCCTTCCTCTCAGCATCCCCTCTATGCTCCCCTCTTCCCCATCACCCCCTGCTTTTCTCCCCTGACTGGCTTGCATTGTCCTTCCATCACTGTGCCCTGTGGACTTCTGTCTCTTTAGGGCAGGACTCAGTAAAATTTTGTTTTTTGCAAAGGTCCAGATAGAAAATATTGTAGGCTTTGTGTGCTATACTGTCTGCTGCAACTACTCACCTTGGCTGTTGTAGCACAAAGACAGGCAAAGATAATACATCAGCGAATGGCTGTTTTCCAATAAAATTTTCTTTTCAGAACCAGGTGGTCGCTATTCTTGTCCCCCAGGCTGTAGTTTGTCAACTCTTTTCAGAGCATGGAGGGTAGCAGATGTGATTGACGAAACTAATTTCCTGATTTGCCACCCACTTGATTATACTTTGTATCGGTGAAGCTGTTTTTCCTAGGTAGAAAATACAGAATTTCCTCTAAGTCTATAAAATCCTGGTCACACTGTTCAATCATTATAGTATTTTGAAGATAAGTGGCATTTTGAAAGCCACATGCAGATTCTGTTTGCTGATGGTTATATAGACACTGGCTCCTAAGAATAAACACTTCAGGGCCCTGTGGTGAGTGCAAAAGGTGCTGGAAACAGTGTGAGCTGTCCTCTCTGCTGTCAGAGAGCTGGAAGCAGTCAAATGTAAGAGGATGATCTTCACGCTGAGGCCCAGCACTGCAGAAAATGCACCAATGAGATGATTTTCCATCTTCTTTCTTGTGATCGTATTTCTGTTGATAACCTGTGGGTTGACATTTTCTTTTATTATTATTTTTTAATATAAATTTATTTTAGTTGGAGGCTAATTACTTTACAATATTGACATTTTCAATGCTTGCTTTCTGGATTGATTCCTGTGTGTCCCATACCTTGTCTTGGGTTAGAACCTAGTTTTTTGGAATCTTCAGGTTCCTTGAGTGTGTGACTCTGCTGTCCTACCTTGTATAAAATCTTCTGTACCTCAACTGAGGAAACACTCTCCCTCATTAGAAGCAGCTAACATGGTTTTTATGTTTATATATTATGCTTATTATGGTTCACAAATCCAGAGGCTTGGTTCCTGCTTTTGACGATGTCCCGATGGCTCGCTGTGTATCTGGATGTCACCTGTGCCATCTTTGTCACTGTTGTTGCCTTTGGGGCCCTGATCCTGGTAGAAAGTAAGTAAATATGTGAATATTTGTAGTATGTTTACAGTTTATAGCTTTGCAATTATTAAACTCTTGACATCTTGTCTAATATATACTGCTTGGTTCTAATTAATTAAAGTGTTTGCAGCATGTGACTCCACCATGTGGTCCATGTGAAGTCATTTGTGTCCTGATGAGACCTTTCATCTCTTTTTCCATTTACCTTTTATTTACAATAGGTCCTTGTTGAGAGCTCTTTAAAAAATTTTTGATTGGTGTATGGTTGATTTATTTATTTATTTATTTTTTATAAAGCATCAAGAATTTATTAGAAGAACATAGAGCATATGGCTAACAGTTGTTATCTCTTAGGAGTGGAAGGCTGGCAGAATTTCACTTCCATTCTTTTTTTTTTGTAATTTTATTTTATTTTTAAATTTTACAATATTGTATTGGTTTTGCCATATATTGAAATGAATCCGCCACAGGCATACAAGTGTTCCCCATGCTGAACCCTCTTCCCTCCTCCCTCCCCATACCATCCCTCTGGGTTGTCCCAGTGCATCAGCCCCAAGCATCCAGTATTGTGCATCGAACCTGGACTGGCGACTCATTTCATATATGATATTATACATATTTCAATGCCATTCTCCCAAATCATCTCACCCTCTCCCTCTCCCACAGAGTCCAAAAGACTGTTCTATACATCTGTGTCTCTTTTGCTGTCTCATATACAGGGTTATTGTTACCATCTTTCTAAATTCCATATATATGCGTTAGTATACTGTATTGGTGTTTTTCTTTCTGGCTTACTTCACTCTGTATAATAGGCTCAAGTTTCATCCACCTCATTAGAACTGATTCAAATGTACTCTTTTTAATGGCTGAGTAATACTCCATTGTGTATATGTACCACTGCTTTCTTATCCATTCATCTGCTGATGGACATCTAGGTTGCTTCCATGTCCTGGCTATTATAAACAGTGCTGCGATGAACATTGGGGTACCTGTGTCTCTTTCCCTTCTGGTTCCCTCAGTGTGTATGCTCAGCAGTGGGATTTCTGGATCATAAGGCAGTTCTATTTCCAGTTTTTTAAGAAATCTCCACACTGTTCTCCATAGTGGCTGTACTAGTTTGCATTCCCACCAACAGTGTAAGAGGGTTCCCTTCTCTTCACACCCTCTCCAGCATTTATTATTTGTGGACTTTTGGATCACAGCCATTCTGACTGCTGTGAAATGGTACCTCATAGTGGTTTTGATTTGCATTTCTCTGATAATGAGTGATGTTGAGCATCTTTTCATGTATTTGTTAGCCATCTGTATGTCTTCTTTGGAGAAATGTCTATTTAGCTCTTTGGCCCATTTTTTGATTGGGTCATTTATTTTTCTGGAGTTGAGCTGTAGGAGTTGCTTGTATATTTTTGAGATTAGTTGTTTGTCCATTGCTTCATTTGCTATTATTTTCTCCCATTCTGAAGAATGCCTTTTCACCTGGCTAATAGTTTCCTTTGTTGTGCAGAAGCTTTTAAGGTTAATTAGGTCCCATTTGTTTATTTTTGCTTTTATTTCCAATATTCTTGGAGGTGGGTCATAGAGGATCCTGCTGTGATGTATGTCAGAGAGTGTTTTGCCTATGTTCTCCTCTAGGAGTTTTATAGTTTCTGGTCTTACATTGAGATCTTTAATCCATTTTGAGTTTATTTTTGTGTATGGTGTTAGAAAGTGTTCTAGTTTCATTCTTTTACAAGTGGTTGACCAGTTTTCCCAGCACCACTTGTTAAAGAGATTGTCTTTAATCCATTGTATATTCTTGCCTCCTTTGTCAAAGATAAGGTGTCCATATGTGCGTGGATTTATCTCTGGGCTTTCTATTTTGTTCCATTTATCTATATTTCTGTCTTTGTGCCAGTACCATACTGCCTTGATGACTGTGGCTTTGTAGTAGAGCCTGAAGTCAGGCAGGTTGATTCCTCCAGTTCCATTCTTCTTTCTCAAGATAGCTTTGGCTATTGGAGGTTTTTTTGTATTTCCATACAAATTGTGAAATTATTTGTTCTAGCTCTGTGAAGAATACCGTTGGCAGCTTGATAGGGATTGCATTAAATCTACAAATTGCTTTGGGTAGTATACTCATTTTCATTATATTGATTCTTCCAATCCATGAACATGGTATATTTCTCCATCTATTAGTGTCCTCTTTGATTTCCTTCACCAGTGTTTTATAGTTTTATATATATATATGTCTTTAGTTTCTTTAGGTAGATATATTCCTAAGTATTATATTCTTTTCATTGCAATGGTGAATGGAATTGTTTCCTTAATTTCTCTATCTGTGTTCTCATTATTAGTGTATAGGAATGCAAGGGATTTCTGTGTGTTGATTTTATATCCTGCGAATTTACTCTAATCATTGATTAGTTCTAGTAATTTTCTGGTGGGGTCTTTAGGGTTTTCCATGTAGAGGATCATGTCAGCATATGGTTGATTTATGATGTTGTGTTAGCTTCAGGTGTACAGCCAAGTGAATCTGTTATATGTATATCCACTTTTTTAAAGATTCTTTTTCCATACCCCATGGACATTGGGGTGCATGTATCTTTTTTTTTAGTAATTTGCATGTTAATTAATATTTCAAATCAATTGTCCTTTAGAAAAGAATTTCTATTTTGGACTTTCAGAATCTTTAAGAGCAAAGACCAGATTTGAAAGTGCCTGCAGCCAACCTGTGGTATCTTGGGCACCTGCTTTAGCTGGCTCAGACCATTCTTTTAAGTTTTATTGGTTTACACAGTTGTCTTAGTTTATGGTGTATAGCAAAATGAATCTGAAATATGTATACATATATACACTCCTTTTTTTGAATCTTTTCCTATATAAGTCATTACAGAGTTCCCTGTACTTTACATTTGTTTCTTATTAGTTATCTATTTTAATATTTTATCAGAGAAGGCTATGGCACCCCACTCCAGTACTCTTGCCTGGAAAATCCCATGGACGGAGGAGCCTGGTAGGCTGCAGTCCATGGTGTCGCTAAGAGTCGGGCACGACTGAGCGACTTCACTTTCACTTTTCACTTTCATACATTGGAGAAGGAAATGGCAACCCACTCCAGTGTTCTTTCCTGGAGAATCGCAGGGACGGTGGAGCCTGATGGGCTGCCGTCTATAGGGTCGCACAGAGTCGGACACAACTGAAGCGACTTAGCAGCAGCAGCAGCAGCAGCAGCAGTCTGTATGTGTCAATCCCAGTCTTTCAATTTATCCCTCCCTTCTATTACCCCAGTAAGCATAAGTTTATTTTCTACATCTGTGACTCTATTTCTGTTTTGTAGATAAGTTCATTTGTTGCATTTTGTTAGAATTCATGTATAAGCAATATCATATTTATGTTTCTCTGTCTTACATACTTCACTTAGTATGAAAGTCTCTAGGTCTATCCATGTTGCTGCAAAAGGCATTATTTTGCCCTTTATTATGGCTGGATAATAATCCATTGTATATATGATACCACACATTTTCATTACCCATTGCTCTGTTGATGGACATTCAGGTCGCTTCCATGTCCTGGCTATTGTGAATAGAGCTGCAGTGAACATTAAGGTGCATGTACCTTTTGGAATTATGGTTTTCTCTGCATAGATGCCCAGGAATGGGCTTGCTGGATCATGTGGTAGCTCTGGTTTTAGTGTTTAAAGGAACTTCCATATCATTCTCTATAGTGACTTGTGGGGAGCTGCCCGTGAGAACGGGGTCCTTTGTCCGAAGGACACAGCTCTGGGAGCTGCCTCAGTCCTTGAGGGTTTGCTTGCAAACATAGCTCTCTGTCCCGCCACCCCAGAGATTAGGCGCTTATTTACTGCAGGCACCTGGAGTTCTGTGCAAACTTCTTTGACTGTCTTTCCTTGTAATGCCGCGGCCAAAGTTATGCCTTGAACGTACGAAGGGCCGAATCAGCACAAATCCGTATATAGTCAGATAAGCCTCCCTTTTTTCTGTAAGGTCTCAGGGCAGCTTGACAAGCCAAATTGGCATTCTCATAAGCAAGCTGTTTAGTCAACACCATCCCCGCCTGCTCATCCCCTATCATTTTACCAATTGCTTCAAGCAGGCGGGCAACAAAATCCTGATATGGCTCATCTGGCCCTGGCGAATTTTAGATAAATCTTCAGTCTTTTTATCAGAATTTGGAAGCTTTTTCCATGCTTGTAGGGCCGCAGCACTAATCTGAGGGTAGGCTCCAGGCAAATAATTAAGTTGACTATTAGTGTCTCGATATTCTCCCTCTCCCACCATCATTTCATAAGTGGTGTTCAGTCCCTGTCACCGATTGATATCGGCTGTGATCCCACATTGCTCAGCAAACTCAGATTTCCATAGTAAATAATCTCCTCCAGATAAATAAGCTCAAGCAACCTGTTTCCAATCATTCGGTGGCAGATTCTGATTTCCTAAAGCCTCTATAATAGCCTGAGTAAACGGCGCAGTCGGGCCATATTGTGCACAAGCCATTTTTAACTCTTTCAGTTGTTTAAAGGGCAGTGGTTCATAATACCTCTGCTGTTGAGTATTTTCAAACACTGGATAGATTCCTGAAAACCCGGGAATATGTTCTCTTTCTTCATTAGCTCACTTAATCGCTTGTTGAAGAGGAGATAATAATATCTCACTTTTAATTTTTATGTTTTCACCGGGCAAAGAAGCAGGGATAGATATAAGCTCTCGCGGTTCTACGAAAGGCGGAGGTGGATCAAGTCCAGCAAGAACCAAGGGAGGATATGCTGGAGGCACAGGCTGGCTGGAGTGGGAGTCTCCCTGTGCATCCTTTTTTACTGCTATAACAATCTTCTGAATTAAATTCTCCAGCTGTTCTTCAGAAAGCCCTGAATGTTTTAATTCCCCTTTTCCCGAGGGGGATTGCATGTTAACCATCATCTCCCAAGGCATATCCTCTCTATGGTACTGAGCCGCTTGTTCATTTAACTCTTCCTGTTCATCAGAGCTTAACACATCATCACTCCCTCCAGCCTCACAAGCTGTTCCCTCAGGCACAGTATAAAGCGGCTCAGGTGGAGGGGCAGAAGGCTCTGCCACTTCGGGTCCCGTGGAATCCCTGAGAGCCGTTTGAATTTTATGTCCCTCATGTTCAGGATCCAGACAGTCTCTTATGAGAGTCCACAAAGAAAAAGCATCCACAGGAACACGATTGGGACCATGTAAGGAATAATATGTCTGCAATTGTTTTCCTACTTTTTTCCAAGTTTCCAGACTAATTGTTCCTTCCTCTGGAAACCAGGGACAAACCTCTTCTATAAAAAGTAAAAACTTCTCTAGCTGTAACTTATTTACATGAATTCCCCTACATTTTAACATAGTTTTCAACATATGTACAAATAACTGGCGGCTATTGCCTTGTCCCATGATTTATTACTCTCGACAATCACCCTCCCTGCCCTTTACTTTAATTAATTAGGAATTTCTCTTTACTTACCTCAATCTTGGCGGGCAGCGGCCGTCGTCGCGCTCCGATTTTCGGGTCCCTGTTCGCGCACCACCTGCCGGTGCCAGCCGGCAAAGTCGATCAGGTCCCGAGAACGTGCACGGCAGGGCTAAGAAAGAAACTAAAGCAAGAGACTACAAAGATGGGGTCAAGAGGTTCAGACACGTCACCATGAAGGGACACAGTCTGACCCCAACTTTATTCAGCATCTTATATTTATACAGAAAAGCGTGAGAAAGACAAGGCAGTTGACATTTTTTTTTTGGTTGGCCTATACATCTTACAAACAGTCACAAGAAATCTTGAGAGCATGGGAATGGCTCCCTGTTATTATTTCTTACACCAGATAACATTTCTCTGTGCGTGAGAAGTTTGCACAGAACTCCAGGTGCCTGCAGTAAATAAGCGCCTAATCTCTGGGGTGGCGGGACAGAGAGCTATGTTTGCAAGCAAACCCTCAAGGACTGAGGCAGCTCCCAGAGCTGTGTCCTTCAGACAAAGGACCCCGTTCTCACGGACAGCTCCCCGCAGTGACTGTACCAGTTTACATTCCCAGCAACAGGGTAGGAGCATTTCTTCACATCCTCTCCAGCATTTATTGTTTGTAGACTGTTTGATGGTGGTCATACTGACTAGTGTGAGGTGAGAGATGTTGATCATCTTTTCATGTGCTTTTTAGCCATCTGTAGGTATTCATTGGAGAATGTCTGTTTTAATCTTCTGCCCATTTTTTGACTGGGATTTTTTTTTAAATTGAACTGCATGAACTGTTTGTGTATTTCAAAGAGTAACCCCTTGTCAGTCACTTTGTTTGCAAATATTTTTCCCCATTCTGAAGGTTGTCTTTTCAGTATTGTTTATGGTGTTCTTTGCTGTACAAAATCTTTTAAGCCTAGTTAGGTCTCATTAGTTTATCTTTTATTTTCATTACTCTAGGAGGTTGATCAAAAAAGATCTTGCTGCAATTTATGTCAGAGAAAATTCTCCCTGTGTTTTCATCTAAGAGTTATATATTGTCTGGTGTTGCGTATATGTCTATAATTCATTTTGAGTTTATTTTTGTGTATGATGTTAGGGAGTGTTTTAATTTTATTATTTTACACATAGCTGTCCAATTTTCCTAGCACTGCTTATTGAAGAGACTGTCTTTTCTCCACTGTATATTCTTGCTTCCTTTGTCATAGGTGACCTTAGGTGCATGGGTTTATCTCTGGACTTTCTATCTTGTTCCATTGATCTATATTTCTGTTTTTTGTGCCAGTAGCATATTATTTCAGTTTCTGTAGCTTTGCAGTATAGTCTGAAGACAAGGAGCCTGATTCTACCCAGCTTCAAGTTTCTACTTTGTTTTTCTCAAGATTGCTTTGGCTTTTCATGGTATTTTGTGTTTCCATACCAAATGTAAAAGTTTTTGTTCTAATTCTGTGAAAAATGCCATTGGTAATTTGATAGAGATTGCACTGGATCTGTAGATTACTTTGGGTGGTTTGTTTGTTTGTTTGTTTATTTACTGTAGGTCTTTGTTGAGAACTTTTATCTTTTTATCTTTCTTTAAATTGGTTGAGGTCCATGCAACTGTAGTAAGCTGACCTGAACATTCCAGGTAGTGTCCTGTACGTGGATGGAGAGAACCAAATTTACTATTAAGTTTTGTGTTCAGCTTAGGGTTTAGGTCTAACTTTAGGGCTACTTGGATTTCTTGGTTGTAAGTGTCTGGGGTACTGGGCAGAGAAAGAGTCTCTGTAGCAAAGAACAGTGTCCTCACTGCTGTGTGGGTACCAGATGAGCAGCTGTTGGGGTGCATGGCATGAATTCACCATCCCTAACTATTCCACAGTAATAACCCTGAATCACAGTCTTTGATAACAGAACAAGAGTAATACTTTAGATTTAAAAGCACTGGCTCTTAGAACCCATTGCCTTGTTTTTTGTGGTTGCAACTGCAACTACATTGGATGTAGAAAGTGAAGTTATACAATGAAAATTGGAGTCATAAGAACAAAAATCTGAATAATGATATGTGAAAGTGAAAGTCACTCAGTCATGTCTGACTCTTTGTGACCCCATGAACTGTTGCCTGCTAGGCTTATCTGTCCATGGAGTCTTCCAGGCAAGAATACTGGATTGGGTTGCCATTTGCTTCTCCAGGGGATCTTACTGACCCAGGGGTTGACCAGGGTCTCCAGCACTGCAGGCAGATTCTTTACCAACTGAGCCACCAGGAATGACATTGAATAATGGCATGACCCTCACCTATATAATACTGTAAAGGGTATCTCAATCCAGTTGGAATTAATAGGATAAATGACAGACATCATAAGGAGCTAAGAGAATCAGAAGAGACTAGGAAGAGCTGGCAATAATACACAGAAGAACTGTATATAAAAAATCTTAATGATCTGGATGACCATTATGGTGTGGTCACTCACCTAGAGCCAGACTTCTTGAAGTGTGAAGTCAAGTGGGCCTTTGGAAGCATTACTATGAACAAAGCTGGTGGAGGTGATGGAATTCCAGCTGAGTTATTTCAAATCCTAAAAGGTGATGTTGTTGAAGTGCTGAAGTCAATATATCAGCAAATTTGGAAAACTCAGCAGTGGCCACAGGACTGGGAAAGGTCAGTTTCATTCCAATCCCCCAGATGGGCAATGCCAAAGAATGTTCAGGCTACCATAAAATTGCACTTTTTCTCATGCTAGTAAGGTTATGCTCAAAATCATTCAAGCAAGGCTTCAACAGTACATGAACTAGAAACTTTGAGATGAACAGGCTAGGTTTATAAAAGGCAGAGGAACTAGAGAACAAACTGTCAACACTTGATGGATCATACATAAAGCAAGAGAATTCCAGGAAAACATCTGCTTCATTGACTACACAAAAGCCTTTGATTGTGTGGATCAGTACAAACTGTTGAAAATTCTGAAAGAGATAGGAATGCCAGACCACTTTACCTGTCTCCTGAGAAACCTGTATTCAGGTGAAGAGCAGCAGTCAGTTCCAGACATGGAACAATGGACTGGTTCAAAATTGGAAAGAAGTATGACAAGGCTGTATATTGTTAACCTACTTATTTAACTTATATGCAGAATACATTATGTGTAATACCAGGCTGGAGGACTTACAAGCTGGAATCACAATTGCCAGGAGAAATATCAATAACCCTAAATATACAGATGATACCATTTTAATGGCAGAAAGTGAAGAGACTGAGAGTCTATAGTAATAAAATATCCCACTAATAGAAAGAAGAATTGATGTTTTTTAATTGTGGTGCTAGAGAAGACTCTTCAGAGTCCTTTGGACTGCAAGGAGATCAAAGCAGTCAATCCTAAAGGAAATCAGTCCTGAATATTCATTGGAAGAACTGATGCTTAAGCTGAAGCTCCAATACTTTGGCTGCCTGACACAAAGAGCCAGCTCATTAGAAACCCTGATGCTGGGGAAGATTAAGGGCAGGAGGAGAAGAGGATGACAGAGGATGAGATGGATGGATGGCATCACCAACTTGATGGACATGAGTTTGAGCAAGCCCCAGGAGACAGTGAAGGATGGGGAAGCCTGGTGTGCTGCAATTCATGGCATCACAAAGAGTCAGACACAACTTAGTGACTGAACAACAACAATATTGTTAATGTTTTCTAAATTCATAATATTTTTAAAAATTTACTTTCTCATTTGGCTCCACTGGGTCTTAGCTGGGACATGCGGGATCTTCAGTCTCAGTTGTGACAGGCAGGACTTTAGTTTCAGCATGTGAGCTCTCAGTTGTGGAATGTGGAATCTAGTTCCCTGACCAGGGATCAAACCTAAGCCCCCTGATTGGAAGCTTGGATTCTTCTTAGTTAGTGGACCACCAGGGAAGTTCTCATGGTGGGTTTTTTTTTTTAACTGTATTATTATCTCAGTCATCAGAAGTAATATTATGGGTAATACTATCATTACATGCAAATGATTTAAATGTTATAAAGGAGTCTTTTCAGTGCGATATATAAAATAGAAAACTAAAAATGACCTGTATTGCAAAGGGAACTCTAGTTGATACTCTGTAATGACATGTATGGGAAAAATAACTTTAAAAGAGTAGATTTATATATATATATATATATATATATAGCTAATTCACATTACTGTACACCTGAAACTAACATAGCTTTGTAAATCAACTATACTCCTGTAAAACTCATAAAAGTAAAGGAACCTTCTTTGTAAAGTGACAGAAGGAACTGTGTGAGGGGTTGAGAAGGAGACTGACTTTATTCCTCTTCTTCCTCACTCAGGTTTGAATCCTGGGCAGGTTGGCCTGGTGCTGTCTCTCACCTTCACACTCACGGGGATGTTCCAGTGGTGCGTCAGGCAAAGTGCTGAAGTGGAGAATATGGTGATGATTATCTTTCCATTCTTAGCATTTTCAAATCTCCTTGCTGTTAAATGTCATAAAAGCAATTCTTATGTAAAATAGTAAAACTATTATTTTTTACATCATTCTTAACAAAGTTTAACATTCTTCTTCATCTGCTTAAAGTTAATGTAAAATAAAATATATATATCTTTTCTCAGTCTTATGTGTGCCATGTCAGAAGGTTTTATATTCATCACAAGCTGTCCTCAAATACAATGAATGTCTCTGTAGGAGAGAGGTTCTGAAATCCTGGAGAGAAGCTAATTTCTTAGAAGCTTGTTTATCTTTGTTTCTTAATAGGTTATTCCTCATATTTTGTAACGGAGAAGGCAATGGCACCCCACTCCAGTACTCTTGCCTGGAAAATCCCATGGATGGAGGAGCCTGGTGGGCTACAGTCCATGGGGTCGCTAAGAGTCGGACACGACTGAGCGACTTCACTTTGAGCCTTTGCTTTCATGCATTGGAGAAGGAAATGGCAACCCACTCCAGTGTTCTTGCCTTGAGAATCCCAGAGACAGGGAAGCCTGGTTGGGCTGCCGTCTATGGGGTCGCACAGAGTCGGACACGACTGAAGCAACTTAACAGCAGCATCAGCAGCATATTTTGTAAAATAAAGAATTCAGTTTTTTGAGGTTTATGTAATGAATATGCTCCCTTCTTCTGCCCCTCCCCCATTTTATCACTTATTCATGTATGTGTTGAACACCTGAATTTTCTGGTGGCCCTTCTTTCTGGTAGGATAAGCTCCCTCTCAGAAAGTGCTCTCAAAGATGTGGAGTCATGGTTGTTTAGGAGGCCTTGGTCAATATGTAAATTATGCATTTTTGAATATTTGCAGCTTCTCCTAAAGGGAGAAAAGCAATAAAAATGAAATCTTTCCACTTCTCTCTTCCAATAGAATAGAAAATGATTAATAATTAAATGGAGGTTTGATGACCATCCAGTTCTGTTATCTGTAACACATGGCCCTTCTATAGCCACACATTACTGATTGGTGTCCATAAATATTCTATTCTTTGACAAAATGCTCTTGTTTTTCATTCAGGTGTGAAAAGTGGATCAGTAAAATCTTACCATTCATTTCTCTAATTCTTTTGGTGTTAATGTAAAGTTGAAGGAAGTGGCTGTAAGTAAAAATATTGAAGATGCCGAACCAATTTGCAAATCATCCAAGGCCTCATGAAACTCCTGTTTCTGTCCTTTGTGGATGCTAAGACCTGGGATATTCTGAACCATATAAAATCAGATATAAAGATAAAAAAAGCAAAATGTCTCATTTACAGTCTCTGAACATCCATAAACAAGACTCTGATATTAACTCATGTGATGTCATATGTATTTCAGATGATTTCAGTAGAAAGGGGGATTGAATATAGAAACCTTGAGAAAGAAGCACCCTGGGAACTTGAGTATCGTCCACCACCATCCTGGCCCCATAGAGGAGAGATTGAGTTTAATATCAACTTCAGGTACAGCTTGGATGGGCGTCTGGTACTGAAGAAACGAAGAGCACCCACTGACCCAAGAGAAAAGGTTAGTTTAAGCCATTTGCCTCTAAAATCCAGCTAAAGTTTTAGCGCCACATCTGCTCTTGGTTTCCTTGCCAGTGTGTTGGGGTGGGGGGGGGCAGGGGAGGGCTCTTTGTACCTCATGGATACAGATTAGATCAGTGATATGTAGGTAAATCTTTCTTGGAATCTGACCACGGAATGGGGATACAAGCATTTTTTATCCCTTGCCTGTATTGTGAACTCCTGCATCGTGGTTGGTGGGCCCTGGGCTCAATTTTAACCTGATCCAGGACATGATATGTGACACCTGATTATTCATACAAAGTCTGAGAAGTCAGTCCTAGCTCACTGTCCCTAATTCTCCACTATATTCTTTCCATCTTTTCTTCTTTGTATTTCTGAAATCTTCTTTTCCTCCCACGGTGCCCTCTGTTTGCAACCTGCTCCTCTCTCTCTTGGTCTTTTCTGTAGACTTGTCCTCCTACACATCCACACTGAGCTGCCATCCCCCTTCCCTCCCCCCACAGACTGCTTCTTTCTTTAGCACAGATCTGATCCTTACTGGCCTGGGAATTCTGCTGGAGGAACCAGAGCACAGCCCTAAGTCCACTCCAGCAGGGGCCATGGGGTGAGCTCATTGTTACTAGAGTGGAGCCCAGAATCATGACTCAGTCAGGGGTGAGGAACCAGGGCCTGTGATGGAGGCAGGGCCTAGAGATTTGCTCAAAGTCAAAAGCAAATTGAACAGAACAGGGAAGATCCACATGAGAGATGGCAGAGAGGCTTGTGAGCTGAAGCGGCCAGTGTCCATGTTTGCTGTGATGTTCCTTTATACTCAACTTGAGGCCCTTGGCCTGGACCAAGGCAGAGTCTTGAAGAAGAGAATAAACCAAAGCATACAAGTTTGTAGGAAGCTCTTCCCCACCTCCCTCCGCAGCCAGAATGTCTCCCGACTTACACACACCACTACACTCTGGTTGTGTGTTAGTTCTCCCACAGCACCACATCCTCCCAGCTTCCAGTGTGCAGTCTGCCCTCTGCCTCAGAGACCTTCCCCTCTGTCATCTGGATGGTGAAAGTCTCCTCATTTTCTGAGTTGACTCTAATGCATCTTCGAGGCCCTCAATTCTTCCTTAACGTCTTATATACTCTTTGAAGGTAGCATTCACAGGACAACTATGTTCAAAGCAGCCAAAAGTTGGAAGGAACTAATCCTGACAATGAAATATCCAATGTTTAAAAGGAGGAAAATTCTGACCTATACTCTGATGCTGGGAGGGATTCGGGGCAGGAGGAGAAAGGGACGACAGAGGATGAGATGGCTGGATGGCATCACTGACTCGATGGACGTGAGTCTGAGTGAACTCCGGGAGTTGGTGATGGACAGGGAGGCCTGGCGTGCTGCGATTCATGGGGTCGCAAAGAGTCAGACAC
The DNA here is from genome assembly GCF_003369695.1 of Bos indicus x Bos taurus. Lineage (NCBI taxonomy): Eukaryota > Metazoa > Chordata > Mammalia > Artiodactyla > Bovidae > Bos > Bos indicus x Bos taurus. The sequence goes on along the minus strand of NW_020867066.1, from coordinate 609,590 downwards.
GACTGAGCGACTGATCTGATCTGATGGCTAAACCTTGACAACATCTTGCTAAATGAAATGTCAGACACGAAAGGAACAAATACTCTGATTCTGCTTATGTGAGGTGGTGAAATTCTATGAATTTGACACAGAGCGGTCAAATTCAGGAAGACAGGAAATAGAATGGTGGTCTCCAGGGACTTGGGGAGTGGCAACGGAGAGTTGTTTGTTTAATGGTTATAGAATTTCAGTTTTATAATGCAAAAAAAAAAAAAAATCTCAAGCTTGGTTGCACAACATGTGAATGTACTGAACATTAAACCGTCCACTTAAAAATGGTTAAGTAGTTAAATTTTATGTTATGTGAACTTTATCATAATTAAAATATAAGATAACATCTGTGTCGTGCTTTGTAATTTGCGGTCTGTATCTCATGGTACCTTGAGGCTTTTTAAAATCAAGGGGCATCTTATTTTCATGTTTGTTCCCTAGAAAGTGGCATTCTGCAGGTCATAGAGAGGGTGCCGAGGAACTGCTGTCTGAAAGAATGAGTAACACACAGGTGTGAGCAGCCAGTAACCAGAACATACACACAAGACAACTGCATGAACAACTGAAAGAACTGCTCTTTAACTCTTTCCACCACAACCCCCTAGTGGACTATAGCTGTAATTTAATGAATGATACTCCTGTAACATGAAAATACACCTTCAACTTATTGCCAAAATGATACCCAGGCAGCAGCTTCAGTTAGTTGCAACACTAAAGGTGACTCATAATTATTTCCAGTTCCATCGTAGTTCAGGAAGAAGCTGAGGACTGTTTTGTTGGGACAACATTAATCACAGCTCTTGATACAATCCTGTCCCTGAGAGCATTGTAGGTGATGTTAGCATACTCTCAGACAATGTGTCTGTCAGATTTCCTGTTGTAAATGTGACTCTTAATTTGTACTTGTCTTAATTTTCCCCAAAGCCATAAAATATGAATTATTTAAGAAATTCTGCAGTACGACTTATGAACATAATAGATTCTATTCTTCTTTCTTAAAAACTGCAAATCATAGGATTATTGAGATTCCAAAATGTTTGAGGGCAAATTGAATTTGGAAACTGAATTAAAGACTGTGGTAGCTTGGCTTTTGGTCTCTGACTTGGTCTATTCCCAGTATCACAGATCAGTTCAGTCATTCAGTTGTGTCCAACTCTTTGTGACCCCACGGACTGCAGCACCAGGCCTCCCTGTCCATTACCAACTCCCGTAGCTTGCTCAAACTCATGTCCTTCAAGTTGGTGATGGCATCCAACCATTTCATCCTCTGTCGTCCCCGTCTGGCTTAACGTTAGCTTCATTTCTGTGTTTGGAGATGATACCCATGCAGTGTGTTCAGGAAGTGATTCTACTCCACCTGTGAACATCCCAGGTTCCCTCTCCTGCTAACCTGTCCCACCCCATCACTCTGGGTCACCCCTTTGTTGTTGAGTTTGATTGAAAGAGGCTGCTGCAGGGGATGTGGGAGTGAGCCCGCCCAGCAGAAATGGGGCTTTATTCTCTTTCTATTGTTTCCTCTGCTGTCCTGATTCCTGAAGGTCAGAGTCAATAGGAGAATGTAGTAGGTACTACATAGAATTCTAATTCATGGAATAAATATCAAGTAAAAATAAAGACCCCAAATGAGGTAAATAGCACCTTAATCTTCCCGGTTAGATTCTGAACACTGGTTGCAATTTTCATTTAGATGGTTTTGCAGTTGATTTAATGATTTTAGAGTTCTGGGACATTTTAAAACATTTTTCCAAATCTCGAGATAGAATGGTTTTGGTTTGTTATTTTTTTCTTGCTCAGAGCTCTTACTTCTATAATACACTTTTAGAAATGCTTACTAGACCTTGCTGTAATGTGCAAAAATATTAGTTTCCTACATTTTCTCCTTTTTTACATAGTATCTCCTCAGCAACCCCTCTCCTCACTCCCAGATTATCCCACTTCCCTTGTTGGCTTTCTAATTGCTTGTGACTCAGACTGTGGTGTCAGGGGCAGCAGCTCCTACATCTCCTGGAGCTTTATAGAAATGCAGAGTCTCAGGCCCACCCAGACCTTTTGACTAATTTGAACAAGACCTTCTGGTAAATTCCTTTCTCTTCCATAGGCATTTCTGATGAGTGATAACCTGTGATTTCTATTAAGCATCCTTTGACAGGTTAAAATTGAACTCAAGAGTTACCCAAGTCCCTGATATGACTGAGCATGAGGCTCTAGAAAGTTCTGTGCCACTTCCCCTATAGATATACTTACTTTCATATTCTGCAAATTGCACTTATACTTTATAATTCAACTCTGTGTGATTCCACTGCATTTCTTTGCATCCTCTCAGTGGAGTCTGTCTTCATCACGGGCAGTTTTCATCCTGCTGTCTGTCCTTCCCCACACCAGCCTCCTGCAGGGACTGGAAGGATTTCCCACAGGCTCAGCCCTCTCTGGACCTGGAGTTAGAGACAGCCCTGCACAACAGTGTATGTGTGGCTCTTTCACCACCTGATGGGATCAAAAATGAGTCTTGCTCCTCAAGCAAGGCAGGTCTGTTTGGTTTGTCTCCTGGGGAACCATTGCCCCACTTAGCTGCAGGTTTCTCTTCCAGCCCACCTGGGGTGCTGGTTCTTCCTGCTGAGACCCAGCCCGCCTGACCTCACATACTCTGTCTGCTCAGTGATGTCGTCCCTTTTGTCCTACTTACAGTGTTATATGTACCCATGTCCACATCATGTTTCAACTCTCTGGCCAAAGGATCTCTATGGTAGGCCTGTTCCTTTAACTGCAGGTACACCTCTCCCCACTTTCTCTGTTCTAGCTACACAGAGACATGATAAGATACCAGGCCATCCAGGTTTAAGGAGTTCAACAACAGAATGGAAAACAGGCCAACAGATGTGGGTTTGAGTCTCATCCTATGACTTAATGGACTCTGAAATTTCAGGCAGACTAATTAAGCCTCAGTCTTCTTTTGGAAAAATGGAATTGATAGGTCCTAACCTGTAGGGTTGTTTTATGACTTAAACAAGATAAGACATGTAAAGCACCTAGCATGGGGGTCAGAGTAAATGCTTGACCAGTGATAGTTGTAGTTTTTATACTGTATAAAATGACTATAAACACTTACACGGTGGAAGTTGTTGTCTATCCCACGAGAATAAGGTGTTGGGCATTTGAAATTGTATTTATGGCTGTAGGATCCATCTGCCATATTTCTCTTTGTCCAACTTACATATGTCTAAATAATATGGTGATAGATTTTCCATAAATTCTCTGGCCTGATTAAAAATCTCAGCTTCCTGCAGAAGCTTCTTTGTCTCAGGGCTCCACAGGGAATACAAATAAGAAAAAGTCAAGTCTAGTACAGATCCTGCTGTCAACATATACAGGCCAGTTGAAGAAACAAGAAAATGGCTATATTAGTTTTGTAAGCTAGAAGGTGGTTAGAATTTTTATAGAAGTTTAGGAAAAGATAATGCAACATCTGTTAGTATTGGGATAAGCACACATAGGGGACAGGGAGAGCATTTCTGAAGTATCAGTCATGTGAGACAGACTTAGTGATGTGTGGTCAGGGCTTCAGCAGGTGGAAATGCATGTGAAAGGCATTCTGGGAGGTGAGACCAACATGAGCAAAGGCACGATGCCCTGATCCAGTGAATGAAGAACCAGGCACCTGCAGGGCATTCAGGGAAAAGAACTACCAGGTGTGTAACACACATTTTTACATTCGACCCTCACAACTACCTAGTGATGCCAAGGAAGCTGACTCATGTACATGAAGGATGGAGAGGTCAGTGGGGACAGTTTTGTAGAAGAGATGTCCTGGGGTGGAGTGACACAGAGCCGACCTTCAGGGGTTTAATCTGAGAAGTGAGAGCATGTGGACCCAAGTAGTCAAGTGTGAGGGGCAGGGAGCCAGGACCTGTTGTGTTTCCAGTAAGACGTCCTGGGACATTGACTCCACTTTTCGAAATCAAACTGATGTCAATTAAAACAAAGCTATAACACCCAGGTTTGTGAATGTGCAGGGAAACAGGTGGAAGTTGAAAATGGTATCATTTTTCTGGAGGACTAGGTTGCCAATACTTAACAGCTTTCTTTTAAAATGTACATACCTTATTCTCAGCAATTCCACATCTGAGAATTTATCTGAGGAAAATAATTAAGATTGGTTGCAAAATTTAGCTTCAAGGATATTTGACACAGAATTATTTATGATAGCAAAATATTAGAGATTGGCTAAATATCTACCAGTAGGAGTTTGTTAAATAAATGACCACATATACTCTAATACTATGTAGCCATTTAAAATTAATATTTTTATGAAACTCTAAATGAAGATACATTATAACAGCATGTTCATACTAATCCTATTTTGTTTAAATATATGAATTTTATCTTTAAGAATACATAACACAAGTCTGGAAAATAAAAACATCAACATCTTAAGATTGGTTTTATCAGACTTCTAGCATACATCTAGTCTTTATTTACTTTTCCAATTCATTTGCACTGATTATGATTAAGAAAAGAGTTTGTTTTATTTTGCTTTTTAAAAGATAATGCATCCTGACACTCAGGTGGTGCATGTGGGCCTTAAAATGAGGGTTTGAGCCATGAAACATTGCAAGAGTAGAGTTTTCAGGGCTTGGCAGCATGCTGGACTCAGGGAAAGCTGGAAGGAAGGTGGACAGTTGTACCAATGAGTCTGGGAAAGAAGTAGAGTGGATAAGTCAGAGGAAGTGGCTGTTTTGTGTGGGGCATTAGATGTTGATCATGTGGAGTTTGGTGTGTGAAGAAAGACCCAGGAACAAGTGTCTAACAAGTTGGTGTGGTCGTCAAAGATGAACCCTGGCCTGGTTCCCTGCACATTCACAAACCTGGGATTTATAGCTTCATTTTATTGGACATCAGTTTAATTTAAAAAAATGGAATCATTTTTCCATTGACATCGTGCTGAAGACACAACAGCTCCTGACTCCCTCTCTTACACTTCCCATTCTGATCCAAGTGGTAGTAAAAACAGAAAGGAGCTGTTACAAACCAGCTAAAATAAGATTTTTTCCAAGTGTCTTTGGTATTAGGAATGTAAACTTACTGATATTGGTGACACTTTCCGTGTGGAATTGGTAAAACCCATTGGTGACCCGGATAAGACATTCATACTATGTTAATAGGTTTAATGATTTAACTGTAGAAATAGCCAGAGCCAGGTGTTTTTTTTTTTTTTTTTCCTTTGAGTTGCCTTTGTTGGAGGGGATGTGTGGCCACACAGCATGTGGGATCTTAGTTCCCTACGAGGGACTGAACCCATGTCCCCTGCAGTGGAAGCTCAGAATCTTAACCACTGGACTGCCTGTGAAGTCCCTTGTTTCTTATTATTCTCCTCACTGGAGTTTGCAGCTCACAGTCCTGTGGTCCCAAGTGGCCCTCAATGCCCCTACATATCAGCCCATTTATCCAAAGTCTACAAATGTTCCCATTTGCACAGATGGATCAGTGTCAGTAGAGCTGATAACATGGGAACATACACACATTCTCATGGATACAGTTGTCACCTGTGTCTTAATGTGTGTTGATTTACATATGAGAACACCCAGCCAGACAGACACATGTTTTTATTGTGCTTCACAGATAATGCTGCTTTTTTTTTTTTTTTAGCAAACTGAACATTTATGACAACTCAGTGTTGAACAAGTACATTGGCACCATTTTCCCTACAGTATTTGCTAACTTCATGTCTCTGTCACCGTTTGGTAATTCTCACAATATTTCAAGCCATTTTATTATTATTATATTTGTTTTTCTGATCTGTGATCAGTGTTTTTTTACTGTTACTACCCAATAAAGGCTTAGATGATGGTTAGCATCCTTTTAGCAGTCAGTATTTGAAAATTAAAGTATGACCATTGTTTTTCATACATAATGCTATTGTGCAGTAAGTAAACTACAACATAGTATAAACATAATTTTTTACAAAATAATTTTATTTATTTATTTTGGCTGAGCTGAGTCTTTGTTGCTGCTCTGGTTTTTTGTCTAGTTGCAATGAATGAGGGGTCACTAGTTGCAGTGAGCAGCTCTCTAGTTGCAGTGCACAGGCTTCTCACTGCGGTGGCTTCTCTTGTCGAGGCTTCCGGGTCTAGGGCGTGTGGGCTTCAGTAGTTGTGGTGCACCTTCTTAGTTGCTCTGTAGCATGCGGGATCTTCCCGGATTAGGGATTGAACCCATGTCTCCTGCACTGATACATATTAGTCACTCAGTCTTGTCCAACTCCATTGTGACCCCATGGATTGTAGCCTGCCAGGCTCCTCTGTCCATGAAATTCTCCAGGCAAGAATACTGGAGTGGGTTGCTATTTCCTTTTCTGGGAGATCTTCCACACTCAGGGATCAAACCTGAGTCTTCTGCATTGACGGGTGTGTTCTTTACAACTGAGCCACCAGAAAAACCCCAGTCTTACAATTAGTGCACTGAATTTCTCTCTGCTTTTGTTTTAATGACTAGACTGACACTTGATATGTATCTTTCCAAAGTGCAATTGCAAGTATTAATTTGTTTATAAAATACCTTTTGAACTGCTCCAGTGAAAAGTCCCATATAAGTAGCAAATGTTGTGTTGATGTTGACTGTGTTATGTGCATTTTGTCTACTGTCCTCTGTCTTATAAGACACTGAGATCTGCATTTTATAATTTTAAGATATTTCAAGATATAATATAATTAAGATATTTAATATTAGGAAGTTTTTTAGTTTTTTTACCAAAGAATAATTCTTCTTAAATAATAGGCCCTTGAAAAAGTGAATACTTGCTTACGTATAATACTGCTGACTTTACTTGTTGATATCTCCATAAAATTAGTCACATAATTCCTAAGGCTGTAGGAATAAAGCTAATTTAAAGGCTGACTTCTTATGGACCACTTAGGAGATCACTGGCCTTTCACTGCCAGCAGATTGTCATTTTTAACTCTTCTTGGGACTAGGGGGCTCTCAACCAGGGGACAGTTGTCAGTGTCTGAAATTTTTGGTTGCCACAGTTTATTTAGGGAGTGCTACTGGTATCTAGTGGGTCGAGTTCAAGGCTACTGCTAAACATCCTACAATACACAGGACAAGCCCTCTTCCCCGAAGAATGCATTATCTGGCCCATAATGTCAACAGTGCTGTGACTGAGAAACTTATAGACTACTCTTTATATAGAACTTTTAAAATTCATCATCAATAACCAGCATTTCTCCCAGGTTGGTTGCATTTTGTTAATTCTTACTCTCTCTTGTATCTCTTTACAGCTTGGCATTGTAGGAAGAACAGGGGCTGGAAAAAGTTCCCTCATCGCTGCCCTTTTTAGATTGTCAGAACCTGAAGGTGGTATTCGGATAGATGGGATCTGGACAACCGATATTGGACTTCATGATTTAAGGAAGAAAATGTCAGTTGCACCTCAGGTATGCACTCACATGTTCTTTTCATAAGCCACCTAAGTTTACTTGTTTTTTATTTTTATTTTTTTCAAATTAAATGAAAGGGTTAATCTTTTTTACCCCTAGTAGAGCATATTTTTAGCCGTAGGTATTTTCAACAGATACTTTCATCATATAGTAGGTTTTGTTTCTTTGTTTATTCATTAGTTTTGTGTGCATGTGATTTAATAATTTACTGAGATGGATTTCTGGACTCAGACTTCCTCAGGTTCCACAATTTTATCCACTCATAACCACATAATTCTGAGAACAAAAGGATAAATTGTTTGTTTAGCGCTGGAGAGGTTCCTATAGGGAAATGCAAATTTTAAGTGTCTTCCAGATAGAGCTTTGCCATAGGAAATGAAGACGTCTTTTCAAAGTTGATTATGTCCCTGGAGGGTGTTCTGTGAAACTGTGGGGCTTTGAGAATTGCAAAATGTATGGATGCTATGGGGAGACTTTGATAAATCAGCTATTAATACATAATTTTCTCCAGTCAGTCAGTACAGAATAGTGAGGAAGAGAAAGGGACTTGGAATTCCACGTCTGTGCTCCTCAGTTTTCTCTGTCTTATAAGGCAGCTAACAATACCAACCCTTCGAGCTGTTCTGAGGGCAAAATAGGTCAGTGCATGGTATTGAGTGCTTCACGCTGAGACCCAATGTGTGGCTGCTGTGATGGTGGAGCATTAATTGACCGTCCCTCCCTCAGCTCTGATTCTGTTTTCTTTTCTTCTGCTTCTTAAAGAAGTATGCCTCTCAGAGAGTGTGTTGGAAATTGAATTATATGCACATAGAAGCTCCTATCTTTCCTTGTGGTTTATCCACTCAACATACTTTAGTGACTATTTACTGAGCAATTACCATCCTCCAAGTATACTGTTGTTCAGTTGCCCAGTCATGTCTGACTTCGCGACGCCATGGACCTCACCATCTCCCAGAGTTTGCCCAAGTTAATGTCCATTTCTTATGGTGTTGCCATCCAGCCATCTCACCCTCTGTTGCCCTCTTCTGCTTTCACTCTTTCCCAGCATCAGGGTCTTTTCCAATGAGTCAGCTGTTTGCATCAGGTGACCAAAATATTGGAATTCAGCTTCAGCATCAGTCCTTCCAGTGAGTATTCAGGGGTGATTCCTCTAAGATTGACTGGTTTGATCTCCTTGCAGTCCAAAGGACTCTCAAGCGTCTTCTCCAACACCACAGTTTAAAAGCATCAATTCTTTGGTGCTCTGCTTTCTTTATGGTACAGCTCTGACAACCATACATGACCACTGGAAAGACCATAACTTTGACTAGACAGACCTTTGTCGGCAAAGTGATGCCTTTGCTTTTTAACACACTGTCCAGATTTGCCATAGCTTTCTTGCCAAGAAGCAGTCATTCCCTAATTTCATGGCTGTAGTCACCATCCACAGTGATTTTAAAGTCCAATAAGAGGAAATCTGTCACGGCTTCCACCTTTCCCTTTCTATAGGCCATGAAGTGATGGGGCTGGAAGTTGTGATCTTAGTTTTATTAATATTTAGTTTTTAAGCTGGCCTTTTCACTCTTCTCCTTCACCCTCATCACGAGGTTCTTTAGTTCCTCTTCTCTTTCTGCCATTAGAGTGGTATCATCCAAATATCTGAAGTTGTTGATGTTTCTCCTGTCAGTCTTGATTCCAGCTGAAAATCATCCATCCTGGCATTTCTCATGATGTTCTCATCATATGAGTTAAATAAACAGGGTGACAATAAACAGCCTTGTTGTACTCCTTTCTCAATCCTAAACCCATCAGTTGTTCCATGCAGCATTCTAACCGTTGCTTCTCGACCTGTATACAGGTTTCTTAAGAGACAAGTAAGATGGCCTGGTATTCCCATCTCTTTAAGAGTTTTCCACAATTTGTTATGATCACACAGTCAAAGGTTTTAGTATAGTCAATGAAACAGAGGTAGATGTTTTTCTGGAATTCCTTTCTCTATGATCCAGCAAATGTTGGCAGTTTGATCTCTGGTTCCTCTGCTTTTTCTAAACCCAGCTTGGACATCTGGAAGTTCTTGGTTCATGTAACGCTGCAGCCCAGCATGAAGAATTTTGAGCATAAACTTATTAGCATGGAAGATGAGTGCAATTGTCCAGTAGTTTGAATACTCTTTAGTTCTGCCCTTCTTGGGAATTGGGAATGAGAATTGACTTTTTCCAGTCCTGTGGCCACTGCTGGGTTTTCCAAATTTGCTGACATACTGAGTGTAGCACTTTAATAGTATGATCTTTGTGTGTGTGTGTGTGTGTGTGTGTGTGTGTGTGTCCTGTGTGTGTGTGTAATAAAGTTTTATTAAACTATAAAGGAGAAGGAAATGGCAACCCACTCCAGTGTTCTTGCCTGGAGAATCCCAGGGACGGCAGAGCCTGGTGGGCTGCTGTCTCTGGGGTCGCACAGCGTCGGACACGATTGAAGCGACTTAGCAGCAGCAGTGACTATATACATCCAGCTGAAGACTAGCCAGAGGGGGTACTCTTTCTGCGCCCTTCTGATGCCTATGTCAGAAGCTTTCTCTGTCTCCTTTATAGTTTAATAGCATGATCTTTTAGGATTTTAATAGTTCTCCTGGAATTCCATCACCTCCACTAGCTTTGTTTGTGCCTGCCAAGTCGCTTCAGTCATGTCTGACTCTCTGCAGATCCTATGGACTGTAGCCCACCAGGCTATGGTCCATGGGATTCTCCAGGCAAGAATTCTGGAGTGGGTTTGCCATGCCCTCCTCCAGGAGATCTTCCCAACTCGGGGATCAAAACCCATGTCCCTTATGTCTCCTGCATTGCCAGGTGGATTCTTTACCACTAGTGCTGCCCGGGAAGCCCAGCTTTGTTCATAGTGATGCCTTCTAAGGCCCATTTGACTTCACACTCCAGAATGTCTGGCTCTGGGAGAGTGACCACAGCATGGTGATTATCCGTGTTATTAAGGTCCTTTCTGTACAGTTCTTCTGTGTATTCTTTTCATCTCTTCTTGATCTCTTCTGCTTCAGTTAGGCCTTCACCATTTCTGTCCTTGATTGTGTCCAGGTGTATAGCCAAGGGCAATGTAGGCCAGGTGTCCTGATCTTCCATCCTGCCCTCTGTTTTGACAGATTTGCTGCTTTGTTTTGTTTTAATTGTGAGGTTTTATTTTTGTACTCCATGATCATGTACTTATCAAACAAAGCTCAGGAAAACACCCTCTTGAGGTGGGAAACAGAGAAGAGATGAGACACAAAGATCCAGGGGATTGTGCTTCCTGGATTGTGAGTGTAATGTGCCCTGAAATGCCTGTTTATTAGGAAGCATTTCAGCATGGCACCCAAAGGGAGGGAGAACGTGGGCTTGGGCCTTATGACTGAGTACAGCTGTTGCTACCTACCGGTGGCCTCTAAAATGCCTGGAATTACTCTAAGTACTCTTGTTTTTTTCTAATTAATTTATTTTTAATTGAAGGATAATTGCTTTGCAATATTGTTTTGGTTTCTGCCATATATATCAACATGGATCAGCCATAGGTATACATATGTCCCTCCCTCTTGAACTTCCTTCCTACCTCCCACCTCATACCACCCCTCTAGGTTATCACAGAGCACTGAATTTGAGCTCCTTGCATCATACAGCAAATTTCCATGGGCTATCTAATTTTACATATGGTAATGTGTATGTCCTGAGTACCTTTGAAACCAAGATATAGCTTTACAGACTACAGTGAAATGCCACCTTGCATCCCTTAAGACATCTATCATAAAAGAAAAATGAAAGGGACAAAGAAAGAAAATGGGTTGGCAGTATCGGCAAGGATGTAGAGAAATTAGAATCCTTGTTGCTGTTGGTAGGAATATAAGATATTGCAACCACTGTGGAAAACAAGTTAGTCATTTCTTGAAAAAGTTAAGATAGAATTATATGATCTAGCAATTCTGCTTTGGAGTATTAACCCAAAAGAATTGAAAGAAAGATCTTAAAGTGATACCTGTACGTGCATGTTCATAACAGCATTACTCTTAGTAGCAAAATGGTTGAGGCACCCAAAGGTCCATTGACGGATGAATCAATAAACAAAATGTAGTGCATATGTGTGTACAATGGAGTATTATTCAGCCTTAGAAACAAAGGAAATTCTGACTTGTGCTATAACACAGATGAACCTTGAGGGAATTAAGTGAAATAAGCCAGTCACAAAGGACAAACACTGTATGATTCTACTAATATAAGGTACCTAGAGTACTAAATTCATGGAGACAGGAAGTAGAATGGTGGGCACCAGGAGCTGCTGGGAGTGGACAGTTGTTGTTTAATGGGTACGGAGTTTCAGTTCTTAAAGATGAAAGAAGTTCTGTGGCTGGATGATAGTGATTGCTGTACAACAGTGTAAATGTATTTATTACCACTAAACTGTGCACTTACAGGTGGTCAAGCTAGTAAATTTCATGTGTATTTTACCACAATTAAAAATTTTTTTCAAAGGTATCCCTTTCAGGAAAAATGGAAAGAGCTTTTTAGCACATTCAGTCCTCCTTTCATGTGATATATGGCAAAACCAATACAATATTATAAGGTAATTAACCTCCAATTAAAATAAATAAACATATTAAAAAAGAAATGACTGTATATATTACATGATAATAATAAAAATAAATTTACCATCAAAAAAAAAATAAAAGTTCCCTCTGGCTATTAGATTCATGACTTGTAGTTACAGTAGAAAATAAGTGAGTTTAGATTCCAAGTTTTGTGTTTTGGATGGTACTCATCTCTTAAATGGCCAAGTGAGATTCAGTTAGTAGAAATAAAGGGCATGTCTGTAAAGTCTTTTCATTTCCTTTGATGCAAAGCTTTTATAAAACACCCCCTGCCTTATTTTTAAGCTTCTTAATTGGAAAAAGTTGTATGCTTGTGTACATAAAATAGATCAATAAATAAATAACTTTAGAAGATCCTTGGCTCTGCCAGTAATGTTTGGAAGCACATCTGAGCAAAGACTAAACATGACTTTGCATCAACATCGTTTGGTTCTGTTCTGTTCTGTTGATTTCCACCCTTCCTTTGAGCATGTTCAATGTACACACTCCAGAGAGCATCCTTACAAAATAGTGGCCAAGCTTTGTATACATGTAGACTCCTCTCTATATGTCTTTGTCTCCAAGGTACAATATTGGTTGATAAAAGAGGGAGTATCTGTAGAGAACTTGCAATGTGCAAAGGTTTCCAGGAAATCATTCCAGAGGCAGCAGGGATAAAATATTTGTGTAGACCGAGTGTCAATGTGACCCAACAATTTATTCCTGCTCTGCCTCAAAGGACTTTGGGGCCTGATGACATCACCCAGCTTCCAGACTTCAGTGTCCTCATCTTTAAAACCAGGTCTGGGAATCATTGCCGCACAGATTTGTTGTGAAGATGTATCTGGGCTTCCCAAGTGGTGCTAGTGGTACAGGACCTGCCTGCCAATGCAGGAGACAGAAGACATGCAGGTTCAATCCCTGGGTCAGGAAGATCTGCTGGACGAGGGCACGGCAACTCACTCCAGTATTCTTGACTGGAAATCCCTTGGACAGAGGAGCCTCGTGGGCCACAGTCCATGGGGTCACAAAGAGTCTGACACGACTGAAGTGACTTAGCACACACAACTGGGTGAGATAAGGTTTGTGCCCATGTCTGGTTCTTGGGAATGCTCAGTCATCAGGAACTGTTATTATTCTTAATGATTGGGTTACTGGCCTTTGAATATTATTTCTGCTTAAGTAAAAAAGGTAATACTTTCTGGAATGACTTTACTCTTTAATTTTTCTTATGTGTTCATGGTGCTTGGTGATTTTCTTTATATTTTACTGTTACAGTATAAGTAACTTGTTTATATACATATAAATAGTAGAGCAAAGAAACAAAAATCAAAAAAACAAAATAGGAATTTGGGGTAAAGGAATGTATCTAACGTTGTATCTAATGTTTCCATCAAAAGCAAGAAGAGAGAATAACACTGTTTTGTACTTTGATTTCATGTTCCCTCCTAGCAGCTTCTTTCCTGACCACAACCTTGTACACATTGTTACTTACCAGTTCTCCACCAAGACCTCTGGCCGTTTTTCTCAGCCCTCCCCACATTCTTGGCTATTTTCTTTTCTTCTCCTTGAGGATCTCCTTGAGGATACAAAAAATCTATCTCTCGTTTCTACTACCTCTGTGCTTATTACAGTCCCTGACAAGTTACACGAGTACTGATAAGAATTCCTAATATTTTTGAAATCATTAACATATTTTAACCCCTTATCCTACCATTTCCTGCTTAATCCTCACAATTCTGTTGTTATCTTACCTGACAGATTTAAAAACTGAGGCCCGGGGGCTTGTCCCACTTATCAAGTAAGGAGCAGAGCCAGGAGTCAGATTTGTGTGTGTTCTGATATTTTTTCACAGTGTTTCAATTGTACAGCAAATAGTAGTGTGTATTTATTAAGCACAGATTTTTAATTTATCCTCCTTTTGGTAACAATTAGTTTGTTTTCTATATTTTTAATCTGTTTCTGTGTTGTAAATAAGTTCATTCTATCATTTTTTCAATTTTTTTAAGATTCACATATAAGTGATCTCATATGATATTTGTCTTTCTCTGCTTCACTTATGTCACTTAGTCTCATAATCTCTAGGTTCATCCATGTTGCTGCAAATGGCAATATTCATTCTTTTTATGACTGAATAATATTCCTCTATGTGTGTGTGTGTGTGTACATCATATCTTTATCCATTCATCTGTCCGTGGACATATCTTGGCTATGTAAGTAGAACAGTTGTGAAAACTGTGGTGCATGTATCCTTTTGAATTAGGGTTTTTTAGGTTTTCCAGATATTTGCTGAGGAGGGGAATTGCTGGGATTACCCAGTAACTCTTTTCAGTTTCTTAGGAATTTCCATATTTGTTTTCCATAACAGCTGCACCGATTTACATTTCCACCAACAGTGTAGGAGGGTCCTCTTTCCTCCACACCCTCCCAGCATTTATCATTTGTAGATGTTAAACAATGGTCATTCTAACCAGTGTGAGGTGATACTTCATTGTAGTTTTGATCTACATTTCTCTAATAATTAGTGACTATAAAGAAAACTGAGTGCAGAAGAATTGATGCTTTTGAACTGTGGTGTTCAAGAATACTCTTAAGAGTCCTTTGGCTGCAAGGAGATCAAACCAGTCAATCCTAAAGGAAATCAGTCCTGAATATTCATTGGAAGGACTGATACTGAAGCTGAAGTTCTAATACTTTGGCCTCCTGATATGAAGAACTGACTCCTTAGAAAAGACCCTGATGCTGGGAAAAATTGAAGGCGGGAGGAAAAGGGGACATCAGAGGATGAGATGGTTGGATGGTATAACCAACTTGCTGGACATGAGTTTGAGCAAGCTTGGAGTTGGTGATGGACAGGGAAGCCTGGTGTGCTGCAGTTCATGGGGTTGCAAAGAGTTGGACATGACTGAGCAACTGAACTGAATAATTAGCGATGTTGAGTATCTTTTCATGGGTCTGTTGACCATCTGTATGTCTTTGGAGAAATGTCTATTTAGGTTTTCTTCACATTTTTTGATTAGGTTGTTTGTTTCTTTGATATTGAGCTGTATAAGCCATTGTTTATACAGATATTGACTGTATTTATATAGACTAGAAACAAAGTATCAGAAAGAAAATTTAAGGAAAACAATCCCATTGGACATCACATAAAAAAAAAAAAAAAAAAAAAAAAAA